>NW_027501079.1:0-78201 GCF_021521415.1 Bidens hawaiensis | reverse complement strand
CCTAAACCTCAATTCCAAGAACAAGGTTCCAGTAGCCATCAGAATCCAAGCTACTAAAAAATTGAAGAAATGTTGATCCAAATCATGACAAAAACAAATGAAGCTATAAAGAAGGTCGACTCAAGAGCCGTTGATATCAGCGGAGTATTATTAAAACATGAAGCTGACCTAAAAAAGTCAACAAGCATCATTGCAGAATCTAGAAACCCAAATCGAACAGATTTCCTGACAATTGCCTGAAAGACCACCTGGCGCTCTTCCAAGCAACACAATCATAAATCTGAATGCAATGGCTAACGTTGTTACATTAAGAAGTGGCACGACCACTATTGCCTCACCAACTTCAAAACCAATTATGGAGAAGGAATCCCCTGAGAAGACGCATGAGATACTAGTTCCAACAGGCACCGTACAACCTAAGGAACCAGTCCAAACTTATGCTCCACCGATTCCATATCCTGGACGGCTGAAACAGGAGAGATTGGAAACTCAGTACGGGAAGTTTTAGAACTCTTCAAACAGCTCCAAATCAACATCCCTTTCGTCGAAGCCATTGCTCAAATGCCGAAATATGCAAAGTTTCTCAAATAAGTGTTGACAAAAAAAATGAAGCTGGAGGAGCTGTCACACCCGGTCCATAGGCGGAAACAACCGGTTGTGCGACTCATGAAAGGTTTTTCGAGAGCGCGGTTAAGCAAACAACTATATGATAAAAATACATGAGGATTTCATTCATTATATAAGTTTTACAAAATAATAAAGTTTACATGTAACATATTGAGATTTCACAGTTATGTCCCGCCGAAGGGGGATTAAAACCATGAAAACTCCAAAATATAAAATCCTCATACATGAAATTTTCATAGTTAAACATAAAATCGTAGTGAGACACCGTGACTTCTCCACGTGGCTAAATACCTGAAAGACACGTAAAATAATTTAATCAGTATAAACTGAGTGAGTTCACAAGTTTTGTGACTCGATAAAATGCTTTCTAATATAATTCTCATAACGTCATGAATGCAATATCCATGACTTGCAGTGTAACGTGAATACATGAGTTCGTAACCATTCCTTGACTATATATATACACCATAAAGCCCCACATAACATCCCACGAGTCCACGAGGGAATAAATAAATCGGAAAACTAAGCACCCGTCTTATAAAGTGGCGCGACCACTTACGAGTGGGTTGGTCAGACCAGTAGTACTACCCGTAGAGTTCCTCGGCTATAGTTGCCTATAGTTTATGGTTACAATATATACCGGGGACTTTATGTACCATGAGCGCGCCAAATATCTCATGTACACGCACATTGTAAATCAAGATATACACCATGATAAAACATATTTAAACACGTGTCCCTCGCCCCGAAAACAGTTTAGAACATAGTGAAAATAGTGAAAATAGGGGCTGTGAGACTCACCTTAAATCGAGGAATAATGTTCCGTTATACTTGGTGAGTTTCCTGTATTATATCGTATACGTACATTCTTCAGTACATAATACTTATACTACTATTAATACTTAGCCCGATACATACTTATGAGGTGGCGGTATATATGTATTTTTATACCTTAGCGATATGGACGTTAGACAACGTCTTATACTTGTTATATATATGCCCGTTATATTCTCTTTATATATATATCCTTCGAGCATTAGGGAATGCTCGATACAAATTATTAGTCGGTAATCATGACGTTCGTGACATGCTTTGGCCTAATAGGTTTTGGAGCTCTCATCGTTAGTCCCCAGGTAGGTAACGGGCCCATCTATGATATATTCAGTTACCAGCCTAGACAGGACGTCCCAACTACCGGCACCTCCACCCTTCCAGTTACTCGCAATGTCCATCACAAAAACCCGTATTTTATATTTATTGCACATATATAGGAATATATGTGTATGACTTGTATACTTATTTTGTTATGTATATATTATAAGTATTATTAATATCCTTTTTAAATCTTATAAGCATATATTATATATATCTTACTAGTACTCGTATTTTATCATTATTATTATTATTATTACTATTATTATTACTATTATTATTTTTACTTTTATGACGAACCCGATACGGTTTTTAATACGTTAGTTATATCCTTTGTAAAGTTTAACATAACCAAAATTCCATTTTTACATTTAGATCATCTTGTTTATTTATAAATGGGTTTTACTACTGAAGATCATTTTTACCTTAACCTTCCTTAAACACCCTTTAAATCCTTTATATCTTTTACTTAACATGATTTATCCTTACTTATATGTCACACTTCAAGTTTATATTCATGATTTATCACCTCATTAAATATATGTATCTTAGGCTTAATCCATGTTTTTCTATTAAACATAATATGATTTTATTACCTTGGAAATGTCGGTTTTTCGAGACGTTCTTGAGCGTGTTTAGGCTCTTGGATGATGGTCTTGTAGTGTAGGCTCTAGAATATGTTTATTAAACATGAACACAAGTGTTAAAATCAAAGGAAACGAGTGTGTGTTGGCTGGACAGAAAAGAACCATTTTCCAGCAAGTATTTTATGAAGAACAATTAGACTTTTAGGCTTACCAAGTGCTGAAATTAAGCCGGAAATGGATATTCGAAAGATGGTTCGTGATCCTTACGAGTTTCCTTGGATTTCTAAACAAGAATCACCGAAAAATACCAAGTAGTTTGTGAGATATGAACAAAAGAAGAGAGGTGGGTACTGCTGGAAAATGCAGTTTCCCAGCAGTGACCTTCGAAGGTTCGAAGCTTCTTACCGAGTTTTCCGGGCAGAGATCCGTTCAAGGCTTTCCACTACGGTTTAAGGATTTCTTCTAGCTTTCCAACGATATATAGGGTTCAGAGGGTTCAGGGCAGAATTATAGAGAAATTGGGTTGCAAAGAGGCGGTTGCTTGGTGTTGCGCTGCTGCTGTTCTTCAGCCATGAAAAGAGAGAAATTTGGAGTGTGTTTAAGGGTTTGTATGAGTTTGTGTGTGGTGTTTTTCATCAAAATAATTGGTCTTATTTATAGGCAAACCCAAGGGAACACATCCCTTGATTTGGGGGATCCAAAAGATTACAATCCCTTGATTTAAGGGTGTCAAATCTTACACCATAAAGTGAAATAGTTGGTCAAAGCATGGTTTTTATTGTTGTTTATTTGATGGAATGGGGGTAGGCGGCCATAGGGAATGGTTAGGAAGATTTTGCTTGATCTTGTAGTACTTTCAATATTGTGCCCATACCTTGGTAGGTAAAAGATAAGATCTTCCAGAAGCATAGACTGGCTCATTTTGGGCGAAAGTATTCCCTTCCCGCAGGTCTTCCCGCAGGTCTTCCCGCAGGGTCTTCCCGCAGGTCTTCCCGCAGGTCTTCCCGCAAGTCTTCCCGCAGGGTCTTCCCGCAGGGTCTTCCGCAGGGTCTTCCCGCAGGTCTTCCTTCAGGGTCTGAGCACAGGGTCTTTGAGCACTTTGAGCACAGGGTCTTTGAGCACTTTGAGCACAGGGTCTTTGAGAAGGATTTTTGGTTTTTAGGGTTTTTCGCAAGGATTCTTCCCACGGGTTTCCCAATGTCACGCAGAGTTTTTCCACTCTTCTGTTTGAACTTTGGGTATATTATAGATGATATGGAACCCGTATTTATTTTGGTTCCCGGTATGATGTATATTTAAATTTAGCCCGGAGTTATATTTGGTTAAATAGTGCTCCATATTGTAATCCTTTATGGATTGTTTAAATTATTAACTTCATATTATTTTTGACTAGTATACCTTTAATTCCTTCATAGTTTCATATCTTGGTCGTCTCACTGTATAATGTATCATTGATTTGGCCGGTTCGGCGACTATATTCCATTATTTAAACGTTTAAGGCGTTTTGGTCCTAATTAGAGTATTAGAACATTACTGGGCATGGTCTTACCATTACCCCTTATATTGGATCATAGGTATATATTTAGCTTGATATGTTTGTCACCTCTGACTATTACTGGGCTGTCTTTATCATATAGTCGTTCTCATCGGCACTTTATACAATCCTATAGGCATTACAGACTGGTATCAGAGCCAAGGTTATAGCGAACTAGGATTCAACCATGAGTCTAGACTATAACCCCTTAGATTCCCTCGTGAAAACGTTTTTCATGCATGACATGTTTTCAAAACTTGCATTACACGAGAGTGCATGTGTCTTCACGACACCTTTATCGCAATTAATGGTCTAGTATGGGAATGACCAAAATAAGGGATAGGAAAAACATAAAGCGATATTATCACTAATTAAACCTTAATCCTTACAGCGATGGCCTTCCCGAACAATGATCCATATCATGGCCTAGCCATCACTGACTCCGACTCCGGCTCTGACTCTAACACTGATAGCAGCAGTGTCCATATGAGCGACGTTGTTCCAATTCCTGATGATCCTATAGAGATCTCCGATGACGAGCCTACCGAGGTAATCAGGCTCGATGAGGACGACAAGGTAACCTATGACAACGACGACCTTGAGGAGATGGAGGAGCTGGCTGCAGTGCCCTCCGAGGAGATACGAGCCGCCGGGCTGAAAAGGTATGCCACGGACTCCGACGATGAGGTGCCCCGGACTATACATGAGGTAGGCGAGTCCTCACGCCCCCAAGGGCGCGCTAGCTCCGATGATACAGAGGTCCCCGTACCGCCGACCGCAGCAGCCGCCGAGGCTGAGAGAAAGGCCCTTGAGGAATGGCTCATGGATTGGGAGCAGAGGGTCGAGGTGTTTATGGAGAGCGTGAAAGGCAAGGCCTGTGAGACCAGTCTCCGCCTTGATAATCACTATGACTTGATCTCCGATGCAAGGATGAGGATACTAAAGTTGGAGCATATGGTAGGGGATGCATTGCACTTAGCTGATGTGGGAGCGAGGCGGGCCGCTGCCGCCGAACAAAGAGTGATGAGATTGGAAAATGAGGTTAAGACGATTCAAGCCGTTTTGGGAGACGTGTTTCCACCACCGCCACCACCGATGCCATGAAGCGACTATAGACTAGTATTAGCGGGTAGTAATCATATGTATGGGAAGTAATATATTACGGGCTATGACCCGATCTTTTGGCAAAACGCTTGTATGTTGTAGGAGTTTGTAGTAGACTTAAACATAAACTTATGTAATCAAATCTTTTGATGTAATGAAGTTATGTTTATGATATATGAGTATGAGTATACGATGTGGTATAATGAGATGTAATAATAAAATCTATGTATGCGAGTATATGATTGATAAGTATGACTATAAGCAAATATATGGGTGTGAATGTAATAAGTATCGAACCCTACAACTACTTACATACAAGCGTGATGCCAATACTAACCGATCCTTCTTATTCTCAACTTGAAGGAAAATGCCAAGGAGAAGGAACGACAGTTTACCTAATACACCTGCGCAATTACAAGAAGTCATAGCGCAAGCGATAGCCGCCTACGAAGCCAGTAGGGGCGACTCAAGTCAAGAACGAAGGAATTCCGCAAACACTGAAAATGTAGTTCCAGAGACTGGCGGTGAGGAACGAGGATGTTCCTACAAAACTTTCATGACATGCAAACCGTGGTCCTTTAAGGGAACGGAAGGAGCCATAGGAGTTATCCGTTGGATCGAGAAGACAGAATCTGTGATAGCAATCAGTGGACGCACAGAAAAACAGAAAGTGTTGTACGTGACATGTATGTTTCAAGATGAAGCCCTATCGTGGTGGAATTTACAAGTACAAACCCTAGGCCGAGACGTGGCCTATGGTAAGACCTGGAAAGAGTTAAAGGAGATGATGGAAAAGAAATATTGCCCAAGGACTGAGATGCAGAAGTTGGAAAATGAGTTCTGGACGCTCACCATGAAGGGAGCCGACATCACAGCATATAACACGCGATTTCACGAGCTATGCCGAATAGTTCCTCATATGGCCACCACTGAAGAAAAGAGAGTTGAAAGGTACATCTGGGGATTAGCAACAGTTATCAGGGGACCAATCACGGCCACTAGGCCTGCGACCATGTGTCTGAGTCTGACAGAAGATGCAGTACGAGCTGGCACCCTAGGAAAGCCAACTCAGAAGGAAGCAAGCCAACCATTCTCCCAACGCAGCAACAGCCGCCATAACAATCACAAGAGGAGCTGGGCCTCTCGTAATCAAGGGTCAAGTTCCAAGGAACCCCCTGTCAAGAAACAAGAAACTGTGAAAGTGTATGCCGCCCAGACCACGGATCAACCACGGAAGACGTATAGCGGGTCAAACCCGTGGTGTGACAAATGCAAGTATTATCATGTTGGTGACTGCTCAAGTATTGTGTGTAAGCATTGTCACAAGAGAGGGCATGTGGAAGCTAAGTGTAGAATTAAGAATGGTGCAGTAGTTGTGAAGCAAGAACCGGGGAAAACGACACCACGAGCTTGTTA
Source organism: Bidens hawaiensis (assembly GCF_021521415.1). NCBI lineage: Eukaryota > Viridiplantae > Streptophyta > Magnoliopsida > Asterales > Asteraceae > Bidens > Bidens hawaiensis. The sequence continues at coordinate 71,781 of NW_027501079.1, read as the reverse complement.
TGGGTGCGGAAATACGGGTCATTTTATCAAGGACTGTCCGCAGATGAAGAATACAGCTCAAGCTAGGGCTTTTGTTATCGGGGCGGGTGAAGCTAAGGAAGACCCAAATGTCGTCACTGGTACGTTCCTACTTAACAACCACTATGCGTCTGTGTTATTTGATACTGGTGCGGATTTAAGTTTTATATCCACTGAATTTAAAAACCTACTTGGTTTAGCACCTAGTAAATTAGCAACGCCCTATGCTATAGAATTAGCTAATGGCAAACAGTTACGATCAGACGATATAGTGGAAAGTTGCGTACTAGTGATGGGAGAACATGAATTTAACGTAGATCTGTTGCCGATAGATTTAGGAAGTTTTGATGTCGTTATAGGCATGGATTGGTTAGCAAAGAACCATGCTGAAATTATTTGTTATGACAAGCAAATCCGCGTACCCTTGGCAAGTGGTGAAACGCTGACTATTCAAGGGGAAAGACGTGGCACTGTGATGAAGTTAATTTCGTGTATGAAAGCACGAAAATGCTTGCGAAAGAAGTGTCAAGCTTTCTTAGCCCACGTGGTGGAGAAGAAGGATGAAGAAAGGAAGATAGGAAGTATACCTATAGTGAGAGATTTCCCCGAAGTCTTTCCAGAAGATCTACCAGGGTTACCACCTCAAAGACAAGTGGAGTTTCGAATCGATCTAGTACCAGGAGCTGCACCAGTAGCGCGAGCACCTTATCGATTAGCTCTCTCGGAAATGCGAGAACTATCGAATCAATTACAGGAGCTACTAGACAAGGGTTTCATACGCCCGAGCTACTCACCTTGGGGGAGCCCCGGTACTATTTGTCAAGAAGAAAGACGGTTCGTTCCGTATGTGTATTGATTACAGGGAACTTAACAAACTGACCATCAAAAATCGGTACCCTTTACCGAGGATTGATGATTTGTTTGACCAATTACAGGGATCTAGTTTCTATTCCAAGATAGATCTACGATCCGGGTACCATCAGCTGAAGATACACGAGGATGATGTACCAAAGACTGCGTTTCGAACGAGGTATGGTCATTATGAATTTCTAGTCATGCCTTTTGGGCTAACGAACGCACCTGCCGTGTTCATGGACTTAATGAACCGAGTGTGCAAACCTTACCTATACAAGTTCGTGATAGTGTTTATAGATGACATATTAATTTATTCCCGAACGGAAGAGGAGCACGAGCAACACCTTCGATTGATTTTAGAATTGTTGAGAAAGGAGAAGTTGTATGCAAAGTTTTCAAAGTGTGATTTTTGGTTAAGAGAAGTACACTTTTTAGGCCATGTCGTCAACGAAAAGGGAATTCATGTTGACCCTTCAAAAGTAGAGGCCATTAAAAACTGGGAAGTGCCGAAGACACCGACGGAAATACGACAATTTCTAGGGCTAGCAGGCTACTATCGGCGATTTATTGAAAATTTCTCGAAGATAGCACAACCCCTTACTGCGCTCACACAGAAGGATAAACCTTTTAATTGGGGAGATAAACAAGAAAAGGCGTTCCAGTTGCTAAAACAGAAGCTTTGTAGTGCGCCTATCCTAGCTCTACCTGAAGGGACGGATGACTTCGTAGTTTATTGCGATGCTTCGCATCAAGGACTTGGTTGTGTCCTTATGCAAAGAAATCAAGTCATCGCGTACGCGTCACGACAACTCAAAGTGCACGAGAAAAATTACACCACTCACGATTTAGAATTGGGCGCAGTGGTGTTTGCACTTAAGATATGGCGTCATTACTTATACGGCACCCATTGCACAATCTACACCGATCATAAAAGCCTACAACATATATTTGATCAAAAAGAATTAAACATGAGGCAACGACGGTGGGTTGAATTATTGAATGATTATGATTGTGTGATCAAGTACCACCCTAGAAAGGCGAACGTTGTAGCAGACGCTTTAAGCAGGAAAGAAAGGGTGAAGACATCACGTGTTAAAGTCTTAGGGCTAACTATAAGTACGAACCTCACCACCCTTATCCACGAAGCCCAACGAGAAGCTTTGAAACCTGATAATATCAAAGACGAGGGTCTCCGTGGTATGGTTGACAACTTAGAATCCAAAGAAGACGGTACCCTGTACTTTGTCAACCGAATATGGGTTCCTCTCAAGGGAGGATTACATGAAAGAATACTTGATGAAGCCCACAAGACGAAGTATTCCGTGCACCCCGGTGCAGATAAAATGTATAAAGATGTAAAGGGATACTATTGGTGGCCTAATCTTAAGGGTGATATAGCAAATTATGTGGGAAAATGTTTAACTTGCGCAAAAGTCAAGGCGGAATATCAGAAACCATCCGGATTATTACAACAGCCCGAGATTCCCATGTGGAAATGGGAACAAATCTCGATGGATTTCATTACGAAGTTACCTAGGACTCCAGGAGGTTATGACACCATATGGGTGATAGTCGACCGGCTAACCAAATCCGCGCATTTCTTAGCTATCAAAGAAACAGATAAGATGGAGCGGTTAGCTAGACTATATATAAAAGAGATCGTGTCAAGACATGGAGTCCCAGTCTCGATTATTTCTGACCGCGACAGTCGATTTACGTCTCATTTTTGGAAGTCGTTACAAAAAGCTTTGGGCACGCGATTAGATATGAGTACCGCCTACCATCCCCAGACTGACGGCCAAAGCGAACGAACTATACAAACATTGGAGGATATGCTAAAAGCGTGTGCAATTGATTTTGGTGGTAGCTGGGATGTTCACCTTCCTTTGGTGGAATTTTCATATAATAATAGCTACCACACGAGCATAAAGGCTGCACCGTTCGAAGCTTTGTATGGTCGTAAGTGTAGGTCGCCCTTGTGCTGGGCGGAAATTGGCGACAGACAAATGACGGGTCCCGAACTAATTCAAGAAACAACTGACAAGATATTTCAAATAAAAGAACGACTGAAAACGGCCCGCGATCGACAGAAAAGTTATGCGGATGTGAGACGCAAGCCTTTGGAATTCCAAGTGGGAGATAAAGTTCTTTTAAAAGTCTCGCCATGGAAAGGAGTTCCAAGGTTTGGAAAGCGGGGCAAGCTCAGCCCAAGATATACCGGACCGTTCGAGATCCTGGAAAGGATAGGTCCAGTGGCCTATAAGTTGAAGCTACCGGAAGAACTTAACGGGGTACATGACACATTCCATGTGTCGAACCTTAAAAAGTGTCTATCCGATGAATCTTTAATTATACCTTTAGATGAAGTACATATTGACGATCGGTTACATTTTGTTGAAGAACCGATAGCCGTTACCGACTGGAAAGAACAAAAACTACGAAGAAGTCGGATTAAGTTAGTGAAGGTACAGTGGAAATCTAAAAGAGGACCCGAGTTTACCTGGGAAAGAGAAGATCAAATTCGAAAGAAGTACCCACACCTTTTCCCGGACCCAACTATAACGGATAACTAACAACAAATTTCGGGACGAAATTCTTCCAACAGGGGGAGAATGTGACACCCGGTAATTATTTCACACTCTAATCTATATACTTGATTTAAATTATGTGTTGATTATATAAGTTATATGACGTATAAACCATAGTATACTTGAAATGTGAACGAGAACAGTCGTAATGCCTATAGGATTGTATAAAGTGCCGATGAGAACGACTATATGATAAAGACAGCCCAGTAATAGTCAGAGGTGACAAACATATCAAGCTAAATATATACCTATGATCCAATATAAGGGGTAATGGTAAGACCATGCCCAGTAATGTTCTAATACTCTAATTAGGACCAAAACGCCTTAAACGTTTAAATAATGGAATATAGTCGCCGAACCGGCCAAATCAATGATACATTATACAGTGAGACGACCAAGATATGAAACTATGAAGGAATTAAAGGTATACTAGTCAAAAATAATATGAAGTTAATAATTTAAACAATCCATAAAGGATTACAATATGGAGCACTATTTAACCAAATATAACTCCGGGCTAAATTTAAATATACATCATACTGGGAACCAAAATAAATACGGGTTCCATATCATCTATAATATACCCAAAGTTCAAACAGAAGAGTGGAAAAACTCTGCGTGACATTGGGAAACCCGTGGGAAGAATCCTTGCGAAAAACCCTAAAAACCAAAAATCCTTCTCAAAGACCCTGTGCTCAAAGTGCTCAAAGACCCTGTGCTCAAAGTGCTCAAAGACCCTGTGCTCAGACCCTGCGGGAAGACCTGCGGGAAGACCCTGCGGGAAGACCCTGCGGAAGACCCTGCGGGAAGACCCTGCGGAAGACCCTGCGGGAAGACCTGCGGGAAGACCCTGCGGGAAGACCTGCGGGAAGGGAATACTTTCGCCCAAAATGAGCCAGTCTATGCTTCTGGAAGATCTTATCTTTTACCTACCAAGGTATGGGCACAATATTGAAAGTACTACAAGATCAAGCAAAATCTTCCTAACCATTCCCTATGGCCGCCTACCCCCATTCCATCAAATAAACAACAATAAAAACCATGCTTTGACCAACTATTTCACTTTATGGTGTAAGATTTGACACCCTTAAATCAAGGGATTGTAATCTTTTGGATCCCCCAAATCAAGGGATGTGTTCCCTTGGGTTTGCCTATAAATAAGACCAATTATTTTGATGAAAAACACCACACACAAACTCATACAAACCCTTAAACACACTCCAAATTTCTCTCTTTTCATGGCTGAAGAACAGCAGCAGCGCAACACCAAGCAACTGCCTCTTTGCAACCCAATTTCTCTATAATTCTGCCCTGAACCCTCTGAACCCTATATATCGTTGGAAAGCTAGAAGAAATCCTTAAACCGTAGTGGAAAGCCTTGAACGGATCTCTGCCCGGAAAACTCGGTAAGAAGCTTTGAACCTTTGAAGGTCACTGCTGGGAAACTGCATTTTCCAGCAGTACCCACCTCTCTTCTTTTGTTCATATCTCACAAACTACTTGGTATTTTTCGGTGATTCTTGTTTAGAATCACGAACCATCTTTCGAATATCCATTTCCGGCTTAATTTCAGCACTTGGTAAGCCTAAAAGTCTAATTGTTCTTCATAAAATACTTGCTGGAAAATGGTTCTTTTCTGTCCAGCCAACACACACTCGTTTCCTTTGATTTTAACACTTGTGTTCATGTTTAATAAACATATTCTAGAGCCTACACTACAAGACCATCATCCAAGAGCCTAAACACGCTCAAGAACGTCTCGAAAAACCGGCATTTCCAAGGTAATAAAACATATTATGTTTAATAGAAAAACATGGATTAAGCCTAAGATACATATATTTAATGAGGTGATAAATCATGAATATAAACTTGAAGTGTGACATATAAGTAAGGATAAATCATGTTAAGTAAAAGATATAAAGGATTTAAAGGGATGTTTAAGGAAGGTTAAGGTAAAAATGATCTTCAGTAGTAAAACCCATTTATAAATAAACAAGATGATCTAAATGTAAAAATGGAATTTTGGTTATGTTAAACTTTACAAAGGATATAACTAACGTATTAAAAACCGTATCGGGTTCGTCATAAAAGTAAAAATAATAATAGTAATAATAATACTAATAATAATGATAAAATACGAGTACTAGTAAGATATATATAATATATGCTTATAAGATTTAAAAAGGATATTAATAATACTTATAATATATACATAACAAAATAAGTATACAAGTCATACACATATATTCCTATATATGTGCAATAAATATAAAATACGGGTTTTTGTGATGGACATTGCGAGTAACTGGAAGGGTGGAGGTGCCGGTAGTCGGGACGTCCTGTCTAGGCTGGTAACTGAATATATCATAGATGGGCCCGTTACCTACCTGGGGACTAACGATGAGAGCTCCAAAACCTATTAGGCCAAAGCATGTCACGAACGTCATGATTACCGACTAATAATTTGTATCTAGCATTCCCTAATGCTCGAAGGATATATATATAAAGAGAATATAACGGGCATATATATAACAAGTATAAGACGTTGTCTAACGTCCATATCGCTAAGGTATAAAAATACATATATACCGCCACCTCATAAGTATGTATCGGGCTAAGTATTAATAGTAGTATAAGTATTATGTACTGAAGAACGTACGTATACGATATAATACAGGAAACTCACCAAGTATAACGGAACATTATTCCTCGATTTAAGGTGAGTCTCACAGCCCCTATTTTCACTATTTTCACTATGTTCTAAACTGTTTTCGGGGCAAGGGACACGTGTTTAAATATGTTTTATCATGGTGTATATCTTGATTTACAATGTGCGTGTACATGAGATATTTGGCGCGCTCATGGTACATAAAGTCCCCGGTATATATTGTAACCATAAACTATAGGCAACTATAGCCGAGGAACTCTACGGGTAGTACTACTGGTCTGACCAACCCACTCGTAAGTGGTCGCGCCACTTTATAAGACGGGTGCTTAGTTTTCCGATTTATTTATTCCCTCGTGGACTCGTGGGATGTTATGTGGGGCTTTATGGTGTATATATATAGTCAAGGAATGGTTACGAACTCATGTATTCACGTTACACTGCAAGTCATGGATATTGCATTCATGACGTTATGAGAATTATATTAGAAAGCATTTTATCGAGTCACAAAACTTGTGAACTCACTCAGTTTATACTGATTAAATTATTTTACGTGTCTTTCAGGTATTTAGCCACGTGGAGAAGTCACGGTGTCTCACTACGATTTTATGTTTAACTATGAAAATTTCATGTATGAGGATTTTATATTTTGGAGTTTTCATGGTTTTAATCCCCCTTCGGCGGGACATAACTGTGAAATCTCAATATGTTACATGTAAACTTTATTATTTTGTAAAACTTATATCATGAATGAAATCCTCATGTATTTTTATCATATAGTTGTTTGCTTAACCGCGCTCTCGAAAAACCTTTCATGAGTCGCACACCGGTTGTTTCCGCCTATGGACCGGGTGTGACAGGAGCTCTCACATGTCACTCTAAGTGAAGAATGTTCAGCTGTCCTTCAAAACAAGTTACCAGCAAAGATGACCAATCCAGGGAGCTTTACTATCCCTTGTCTCATAGCAAATTTTTCTGTTAGCAATGCCCTGGCTGACCTAGGAGCTAGTATTAATTTAATGCCTTATGCGGTTTTTGCAAAATTAGGGATATGAAAAGCAAAGCCCACCCGCATGAGCATTCATTTGGCTGACCGATCCATTAAATACCCTCGGGGCATGGTTGAAAACGTGCTTGTCAAAATTATCAAATTTGTTTTCCCAGTAGATTTTGTAATTCTAGACATTGAGGAAGACAAAAGTGTACCTCTGATTTTAAAAAGACCCATTTTGCCACTGCAAAGGCTATTATTGACGTTTGCACCGGAAAGCTCACTCTCAGGGTCAATGACGAGGCTATAACTTTTGACATAGGAAAATCTATGCAACATTCGCAACATCACGATGACACATTATATTGTGTTGACATCATCGATTCTATCGTAAGTTGCTATGTGCGAGATTCCTCCATCACTAACCGACTCGAAACACAAGTCCTAACCGAAACCATCACCATACCCATTTTAGAAAATGATAATCTCAATAATGTCAATAAGTATCAGGAAACATTAGACGTAGTATGTGAGATCACCGAACATAATGAAAAATCGAAACCATTAATCGAAGAACCACCAGCCTTAGAATTAAAAGAACTATCAAACCATCTCAAATATGCCTTTCTGGAAAAAGATTCTCAACTCACAGTAATTATTTCATCTCACCTTTCTAAATAAGAGAAATACAAACTTCTTAATGCTCTCAAAAACCATAAGAAGGCTATCGCATGAAAGATCATGGATATCAAGGGCATCAGACCCTCATTTTGTACTCACAAAATCTTTATGGAAGAAGAATACAAACTCGTGGTCCAACATCAAAGGCTTCTCAATCCCAACATGCAAGATGCAAGATGTGGTGAAGAAGGAAGTAATCAAACTTCTTAATGCCGGATTAATCTACCCAATCTCAGATTCACCTTGGGTTAGTCCAGTTCAAGTAGTACCTAGGAAGGGAGGAATGATAGTTGTAACGAACGAGAAGGGAGAGCTAATTCCAATGAGGACCATCACAGGCTGACGAGTTTGCATTGATTTCCGGAAGCTTAATGACGCCACAAGAAAAGATCATTTTCCACTTCCTTTTATCGACCAAATGCTTGAACGTCTATCTGGAAAAATGTTCTACTGTTTTCTTGATGCATTTTCCGGATACTTTCAAATTCCAATTGCTCCTGAAGATCAGGAGAAAACCACTTATACATGTCTATGAGGCACCTTCACCTACCAAAGAATGCCATTTGTATTATGTAATGCTCCGGCCACCTTCCAACGTTGTATGGTGGCCATCTTTCATGAAATGATCGAACACTCTGTGGATGTTTTCATGGACGAATTCTCCGTCTTTGGAGACTCCCTAGATCATTGTTTGAAAAACCTAGACAAAATGTTGGCTAGGTGTGAGGAAGCTAACTTAGTACTCAACTGGGAGAAATGCCACTTTATGGTCAAAGAAGGCATTGTTCTCAGTCACAAGATATCCCAAGAAGGACTAGAAGTTGATAGGGCAAAAATAGAAACCATATCCAAACTTCCGCCACCAACTTCAGTCAAAGCCATTAGAAGTTTTCTAGGTCACGCAGGATTCTATCACCGCTTCATAAAATATTTCTTCAAAATTGCTAGACCTATGACCAAACTTCTGGAGAAAGATGCACCATTTGTCTTCTCTGAAGAATGTGTTGAATCATTCAACATATTGAAAGTCAAAATTGTCAACGCACCAATCATGACTACACCCGATTGGACCCTTCCATTCGAAATAATGTGCTCAATTATTTTAATTGGGAGATCGCAAAGCTCGGCAAAAAGCTTTCCGAGCTCTTGGAAGCCAAACGAGCCCCGCCACACATTCATGATTTGTTTGGGAATGGAGGTCGTTAGAAGTTCGGACTTTATCTTGCTACGATTTACTCTTGATAGTTTCATGTTTTTAATGTTCGGGATTGTTATTTTATCTTTATTTCTATGATGTTTATGTTTATGTTTATGTTTAATGTTTAATGAAAATTAGGACTTTTGATTTCTATCTTAACCTTAATACTTAAAGAAAATCAACTAAAAAACGAACCAGTACGTTAAATAAACAACTAACATAGAAAAAGCTAATTGCTACATGCAGCACTGTATCGTGCCTCAATAAGCACGGGGCCGTGCTCCATTCTACAGTACAGTTATGTATTTTGTAATAAAATAACTGTTTTCATCACTTAACCCTAAACCAACTTCGTCCAAAGCCGAAAACCGACGCCTCTTTTCCTATTACTCAAATATTTGCTTCAAGTCTTCATTTTCCAACCAAAAGTATGTTAATTTGGTAAATCTGTTGTTCAAATTCATCATTCTAGGTCTATAATAAACCCAAAATCCTACCAATTGATGGAATCGGGTCTAAACCTGAAAATTGGATGGGTTAATTATTTAAATCTAGGATATTGATTTGTTAGATAGATTTTCACTTAATTTTTGTTAGGAAAAATCATTCGGTTTCGGATCTTGGATGATTTATATTACAAATCAAACCCGGATGATATTTAAAACCGGTTGGAATCGCAAGTTCAAGTCTTGACTATTGTAAAATTAGGATTAAAAACACAGGTTGTGCTTTGAAAACACGATCCGTGGTCAACCGTAGGTCAACAAAAGTCAAAATCAGAACTTGTCAAACTGCCAAAAACCCGCAGCATGGGGTCGTGCTTCCAAAATCACAGTACCGTGCTTTTGCTAAGCATGGGGTCGTGCTTCAAGAAGCACGACACCGTGGTTTTTGCTTCTGTTCCAGGTTTTCAGTAATATTTTTTTATAAATTAAAATAATCTGAGAATAAATTACAGATGGCTGAATACGGTGATGACGAGCACGCTTTCTTGTTCTTCCATGAAGACACCGAAAGAGATGAACGGGCCTGACAACGAATGTGCTACCTTAACAATCGTCTACCAGAACTGAATTTCTATGCTTGCAAGAAAACTTTAATGCAAGTAGGCCAATGGAGAAGATACAAGAAGTTTGTCCAGGGGCCGTGGACCCGTGTTTTGAATCAAAAGGGTAACGCAGTAACCGAACTGACCAAGGAATATTTAGCATCGTTCTCTTTCAAGCCGAGGAATTTGTATATGTGGGATGAGGATGTCGTTGAGTTTAGTTGTGAGGGAGAGTGGTACAAGACATCAGTCACCCAGTTGGGTATCGATTTGGGCATTTACACTAGTGATGAAACCGAAAGCCCCATATGGTACGACTCCGTGACTACATTTGCAGATGAGGATGCTGACGAGTCAGCAGAGGTGGGTGATACCAGAAGACAAGCATGGGAACAACTGAGTTACGGGGATAAAACCTATTGTGCCAGCAGCTCAAAGAGCACCGCCTTACGCGACCCACTGATGAGATACAGTCACCGACTGCTGAGCCACACAGTCACCGACTAAGGGGGTCGTAAACTTGAGAGATTAATGGGCCCTTTATTGCATCAAGAATGACACACCTTGCAACATCACTTATCTGTTTTGTCATCTGTTCAGAACCAATTCAAATGCAAAGAGCCCAAATACCCCAATCTTTGGTGGTCCATGGATTTGCAAGCTTTACAAGGCTTACCGTGCAAACACAGAAGGAACCCATGCCCAGACCCGATCACTCTTGACCTCAGTTATTTTATCAACATGCAGATGGTCCAACAGATTGACAGAAACCCGGACATATGGAGGTTTCAGGATACCCTGAACTAGGTCTGGGATCCTGAGGACCCGGATGATATGATGATCCAGGACGTACCCGAGTGGATAGGAGGATCACCACCCCAAAAGACCCGTCGCCACACTTACTCTCAGCCGGGCGGCACGTCATCATCAGGAGTCGGCCCCAGCTCGTCGTCCCACAATCAGTATTCATTTGAAGGCCTATACAGGCTCATTGACCTGTTCCAGAATCACACTACCGCCACTTGTGATAGGTTATCAGGACAGATTGCTGACTCCAATGCACAGCGAGCAGTAAAATATGCAGAGACGAGGCGAGAGATTGACCGCTTGGGTGAACGTATGGATAGGCAATGGGGACCATTCGACCCGGACATGGGTAACTGACGAGCAGCGGCACTGGTAGGTCAGGAATAGGCATGGGTATGGGTGGTAGTACTTTTAAGACATTTTATCATGTTTATTTAAACAATTTACATTCTGTCGTTTGTTTGTTTCTTTGTTCGGATACTTATTATGGTCGTGGGTGCCAAGACGCTTATTAGGTACTTATTTAGCCTGTGTGGGCAGGGTGTGGAGGATTCCATACCCAATTTTCAGTAGTATTATGCTTGGTTGTTTGTGGTTGTTTGCAGTTTCTATTATTCAGGTACAAAACAGGAAAAAGGACGAAATACAGGGGACGCTTTGTCGAAATTTTTTTAAACCGTAGGGAAATACCTTTCCATATTACCCACCATACTTCATATGAATCTTATAATGAATCTTTTATGAATCTTTTCACATTGAGGACAATGTGAGATTCAAGTGTGGGATGGGGAATTACTTGACCAAATTTCTTGCTCAACTAATTATAAGATTCTCTAAAGAAACAAAAAAAATTGTAGCAAACAAAGACAATTTTCATAATAAAACCAAAAGAAAGTCTGAGAAATTTTTTTGCAAATAACCAACTAAAAATCTATTATAACCAAAAATTGAAAAGGTAAAAAGAAGTTTTATAATATTGAGAATAAATTTATGCAAAATATAGCGTTTATACCCAATTCCTCCATTACTGTGAGATAAATACCATGCCATATAAATATTTTTTTCGAAAACTTTGAGTGAGTCAGATGTTTCATGTGATTTAGAACTTGTCGCAATATTCATTTGAAGACCGTACAAAGCGTTGTATAAGGAAGAAGGTAATATTGTCACAATCCCCCTCAAACCATTCTCCAAATTGCAAAACCCAAAAACCTTACAAAACCAAAACCTTACCACTTTATCCACCTCACCGGTAAAATACAACACTGGTCTTTTACCGGCAGACCCTAAATAACTGGAAACGCATTCTTTCGATTTTTACTGCATGCATTTCGCAAAACCTAGGTTGCCTCCAGAACTTAGGGAGAGAATCATTCTCTTTAGCAATGAGGTAAGGAAAAAGTGGCCCAAGACGAACAAAGGCAACCATTTTGTAGAGTTTCCAAAAGCACAATGAAAAGAAGAGCAAAAAGATACGAATGATGCTTAGGATGCGGAAACTAGTCTCACGAAAGAAGATGTAGAAAAAGTCAAACTCAGTCTCTACATGAATATACCGAACTAATGAGGGTGGGGATATTAGGCTCAAAGCCGAATGATCCATTAGAGTTGGGAGTTATGTTCAAAGCAGGATTAAGGCAGAATTGATCCACATATTCGACAAAATTGGTCTTGACGATCTGACCTTAAAAGAGTCACTAGGGTTGTTTAAAAAAATCATCGGGAGAAAAGAAGCTAACCATCGAAGACATCTCAAAACTCCCGACAATCAGCAGAAGTTGATTTACCATCCCCATCCTCATTAACCTAAACCCTTGAACCACCACAAAATACCAAATCCCTACTCAAAACGAACCCATATTACCTTCTATTCTATGCAACCATTCACAAAGGTGGAGATTTGAACTTGTTACAAGCTTATTTATCACAGGTTACGTCTTGGCTAAGAGTGTTCACATACATACATCACAGTTATGATCAGATATAAGACCGAGTGTGAGTGAACATTGTGAGAACGTGACATTTTGCATAAACGGAAGCTCATAAAAACAAATCACCTTTTTAGATATCACTACATATATTCCTATGATTTAAGGTTGGTTATTTTGTTCCCATTTTTCTTGGAACTCTTTTGGAGACGTTTAAGCTATGGTTATGACTTGCTATTTTTAAAGATTTTATAAGTAGCTTGCTTAAGGACAAGCAAGATTCAAGTGTAGGGATGTTTGATGTACATAAAATTACACATCTTTTTAGCATCAAATAATCACTAAAAACTGCAACTTCTATCAAATAATATAGCTCAGAAGGCTACTTATCACATTAAAATGCAATTTCAGGTAAACCCAAGCCTTAAACGAAGAAACAAGTGAAAAGACGAAGAAAAACGGGAAAAAAAACCCAAGAAAACCCTCAAACACGCCCCTGTGCCCCCCTAGACACACCCCCGTGCTTTTGAACACAAGAAAAGACAAAAATATACAAGAAAAGACAAACACTAGACACAGAGGCACGGAGTCGTGCTTTAGCAACCATGGGGCCGTGGTCACCTTTCAGAAGACACAGAAAGAATTATAACATGTCACAAAAAAAAAGCACGGGGCCGTGCCTCAGAGAGCACGCCCCCGTGGTGAGTCATCATGTACGATTTGATATAGCAATTAATGCAACTGGACACCTGGACACGGGGGCATGCCTCTAGAAGCACGGGGTCGTGCCTGCCTCCCCAGCCTGCCTATAAATAGAGGAGAATGTTGCATTAATCAAGTGTGCTTGAAGAAAATCTTTATACGGGTTTCTCTTAGAAAAACACCCACATTACACTCATATTGAAGATCTTGTGGAGAGTTTGAAGGCTTGGAAGTTATCATCATCATCATCATCATTAAGAAGGAAGATTCATCCACATTGGTTAGATTGTTCTAGTTTAATCATGTGTTTGTTATCTTCATCTCTGTAATACTCATAACCATGCTCATTATGAGCTAAACTCCATTTACCATCTAAAATCTATGAAGAAGCTTTGTTTTACTTGATGATTATGTTGAACATGTAATTTAGTTTGGCAAAGTACATGGTTATTTTGCAATTATCCTATGATGAGAAATGTTTTACCACCTTAACTCAGTACATCAAGGTTGATGATTAATAATCATTCATGTTCACTCATGTTCTTGAAGACTAGAAATGGTAAAAAGAATACCTTGGTAACTTATTCAAGATAAAACATGGGTCTCTATGTTATACTTAGAAATGATGAGATATATGTTATGATCTATTTCTCTAGTTTTAATAATTCTAAAATAACATTGTTAACACGATTGCTTAGGTTATCATGCTAGTTAAAGAAATCATATGTTAATGGAATGTGTAACTATAACCTACTTAAATCAACCAAGGGGAGGTTGTGTGACAAAACTATAACCACCCGAAGTTGTTAGAATTGGTATTTGAGAAATCGAAGTCAATCCTAATCTTTCTACTTTACTAAACTACTTGCCAACTCAAAATGACATTCTCGTGGTAGCATGACATTAGGAAAGGGTTGACTTTAAAATGTGCATGCTACTTTCTTTTATGTCATAGGATATGCTCATTTAGAAATGAGGGGCTATTCTATCATACATTATTATGGTAAGTTTATCACATGTTCACTTAATAATCATCAAGGAAGAATGGAGTGGATTCTTGATCTTAGATGGTCACCTTCATATAATTGAATTACTCATTTAGAATTTATGTTCTTGTCACCTATATATTATATATATACAAGTATTTCTATTCTTGAAAATCAACCCCAAAATGATTAAAACTCTCTGATTGAAGTAAACCGAAGATTCATTATTAGAAAAATTTGTGTCAACGGATCGATATTTAGTTCTTACCAATACTATTCTACATATACAATAGGTACACTTGCCTATTTTGTGTGTGTTTAGTCTTAGTAGAAATCACTTTTATAAATTTAAAACACGATCTTGTGCAAAGGCTTAAACCCCAACCTCTTATATTTATAAAGAACATGCACACACACATCATACGCCAAAGAGGAGAATGTCGTGCAGAAGTTAATGGAACTGTTGGAGCCATAAAGGTTGGGTCCTTCTTTTGCGGCTGGCAATGACGCTGCTCCACATCAAGGTCCGACGGAGGAAGAAGCAGAACAGATAGTGGACTGTGAAGCTTCCACACTTCCGGAGTAGATTTGTATGTAAGTAGATTATGGAGTTGGTGTAAACACAGGTATTTATTTAGCGATTGTTGGTATCCAATTTTGTAAATATTCCTCTATTTGTATGAAAGACTTTTTTTAAGACTTTCTTATCTTATTTTTTACTTTAAATATTATGTCTCGCCAAACAAAGGTTGTCAACTGCGGAGTATCGTTTTCATTAATAAACTGGCGGCCCTTGGCCCGTATTTACATAGCTATGAAATCGATTTACATATAACACCTTCGTAGCAGCATCGCATTCCATGTTCGTACCGGTGAGCCATCAAGTTGAATCAGCACATGCGCACCTTTTTCTAGGATCTTTTAGACATGGTATGGTCCTTCCCAATTTTGCGATAATTTTCTGGTGCTTGTGCTCTAGACGCCTCGTTGTTGCGAATGACATAATCTCCTGCGTTGAACTCACATATTTTGACTTTGGCATTGTAATATTTTTGGAGATGGCGCTTGTAATTTTGCTCGTGCATTGCGGCCAACTCTCTTCGTTCTTCTTAGAGCATTAGGTCTATGTGCCTTTGTTCATCAATATCCAAACCTATTTATGTAGAGACCATTGCTTATATGCAATAAGTTAGGCTAAATGGTGTTTCCGCATTTCTCGTATTCTTTTGAGTAGAATGGCCCAGAGTACGTGTGCGATTTGGTCTATCCATCCGTACCTGTAGCGATTCAGTGTTCATTTGATTCTGTCGACAATACTACGGTTAGCGCGCTTGACTTCTCCATTGCCATGTGGATCCACTACAGAAGTGAATGTCTGGGATATTTTTAGCTCTGCAAGCCCGGCTTTGATGCCTTGGTCTGCAAATAGTTTTCCATTATCACTCACTATATTCATCGGTAAGCCGAAACGGCAGGTGATGAATTCCCAGATGAACTTCTTCACGCTGACGGCATTGTTGATGACCACGGGCTTGGCTTCTATCCATTTAGTGAAATAATCGATGGAGACTATCAAAAACTTTACCCGCCCAGGTGCTTCCAGGAATGAACCCGTGATATCAATGGCCCATTTTTGAAATGGTCATGCAGTTATGACCAGTATCATATTATTTTTTGGGCGGAGGGTATTTGGCGCATGTCGCTGGCATGCGTTGCACTTGCGGATCTGTCTTTATTCATCAGCGTGCATGTCTGGCCAATAGTACCCTGCATTCATGATTTTTCCTACTACCATGTGTGGGCCCGTTTTTATCCTGCAGAAACCTTCATAAATTTCGCTCAGCATATAATTTTCATCCTACGGGTCTACGCACCGAAGGAGTGGTCCGAGGGGTTGCTGAGGACCGCGACACGAATGTATTTTGCCAAGTGTTCAAAATTTACTGATCCAAATTTGCTCAGTGCGTCTGCTTGTTTGTTTTCACTACGCTTAATGTATATCACTTGCAAGTTGCGAAGTTCTGCATCAACACCTTGGCCTGGGCGAGGTATAAAGCCATTTGTCATCTTTAGCCTCATATGCCAAGTCAATTTGGTTTTCTACCAACATAGAATCCACAAGGGCATCTACACGTCTCGCTCCCAGCTTTTTCACGATCCTGAGGCCCGCCAAATATTCCTCGTATTCTGTCTCGTTGTTTGTAATTTTCAAATCGAGCCAAACAGCTTATGTGAATTCGTGGCCTTTTGGATCTACCATTTTTAGCCCAGCACCAGATCCATCGTCGTTTGATGTTCCATTTGTGTAGTGCTGCTAGACATCATATTTTTGTAGCGTCACGAGAGGTTTTAATCCTGTGGCCATCTTCTTCATGCGTCATTGGCACTTCAGCGATGAAATCTGCCAAGACATGCCCTATGATCGTGGGTCGGCTTGTAATCTATCACGTGCTTTTCCAAATCGATAACCCATTTGGCAAGCCTGTCGGAGAGTTCAGACTTACGAAGTACGTTTTGTAACCGGTAGTTGGTGAGGACATTAATTGGGTGACCCTGGAAGTACCTGTGTAGGCGGCGTGAGGCTTGGATTAATGCGAGGACCAGTTTCTCTAGGGTAGAGTATATGGTTTCCGCATCTATAAGTGTGCGGCTGGCATAGTAATGGAAGTTAGGATCTTGTCCCTATCTACCCTTTGCACTGCGCCGACTGCCCTATCTGATGTGTGATGTGCTAAAAACAGTCAATTAATATTAACTAAATTAAACAAGTAATAAAAACTAGACGTAAGACTCAACTACGCAAAACACCGGCAAGTGAACCGATCAATTGTACTAAAGCTAAGTAAGTCTGAAATATCGAACCCACATGACTCTATAAACTCAATTGCAAATTACAGCTATTTATTAAATAAGATTAAAGAGGGAGGTTTTTATTAAGCTAATATTAAACTAAGAAAGTATATAAACAAGTAAACTAGAAACAAACAATCAAACACAAGATCGAAACCAGTAAGAGAAGTAATCTACCTAGGTAAAAATCCCATGCATCAACAATCATCAAGCAATGGACAGCTAACATGATATGGAAACTGATTTCTAAACATATTCATCTAACAAACCCTAAAGGACCCTTGATCTAATCAAACAAAATCCCAAAGAATAATTATTAGATTATTAAGCAATCAGTTGGATTGATTTTCTCAAAGTCATCAATTAGGGTTAATTAATAGTATCTTAAGCAAGCAATCTCACGAAACACTAAACCCTAGATGACTTGATAAGCTAACCATGACATCATGAACAAGGATCAACACAATAACCAAGCAAGAATATTGTCAACAAAAACCTAGCCTAGTATGCGATTGACCAAGACACATGAACAACTCCTCACCTCACAGCTATTGGAATCAGCAGAACATTATAACCCTAACCAACTATCAACAAGCTTCTATGATCTAATAGACCTATTCAATCACAATAATCAAAACACCAAGTAATGATACCCTAAATCTAAAGAACAAAATCAATAGATAAAAGATCTATGTGAAGCAATAGTTAACAATCAATCAAGATAATAAACACTCATATGCGTCATGAAAGAAATAACAAGTCTTTACTATTAACATAACGAAACCATAATCAAAACAATCATCCAAAAAAAGAATCAAGTCTATACAAGTTCATCAAACCTAGGTAGACATGAAGTCTAGCCTAGAATCATTATTAAAAACGAATCCAAACAAAGAAAAAAAAAGAGAATCATGATAAATAACAAGAACGAATAAAGTAGAGCGATAAAACCCTTAAAACTCCTTCCTTGATTGATTGAATGAAAGCTTTTTGATATAATGTAATCAACCTCCAAAAAACCTTCAATCTCTTGGCTTCTCTCTCTAAAAACGACTGGAACAAGTGATAATTTCGGCCAGGGTTGCATCAACATGTTTATATAGTGCATGTTGGGCCTTTTTTTGATAGGATTGCTGGAATAGTGGCTAGATGCGCCGCGCGACGAAGCTAGACCTCCCTGGCCGTGCGGCGTGGCGTGCATGGGAAGGGGGCCACGAATTTTGCTTTTTATTTTATTGCTTAATCATGCTAGAACTCCTCCTTAGCTTCCAAGCAACCATGAGAAACTTCTAGGCCTTCTTTTTCCTTGACTCACAAGCCACCATCTATACGAAAACAAATCAAAACACTAAGTGAACTAATCATGTAACCATTAATGAGCAAAAACGAACTTAAACCTCACATGAAATGATAGAAAGAATTAGGGTTTAACATGCAAGACACCAAAAGATTTAAAACATGATAAATATATAATAAACTTGACTCAAAACCTAAATTAATAAAAGATGAACAAAACACGAACTAAACCAAACTCAAACCTTAAATATACATAACTTTACAAGGAATTCGAGATGTATAATTAGATGTATATCAATGTGGCTAGACATACTGTTAGTTGCTCCTTCGGTAAGGGTGCAATCAGCATCGGGAGTTCGGCCAGGCGTGATTTTATTTGTTGGAACGGGACCTCCTCTTTCATTGTCTAGCAAAACTGCGTCTTTTTTAGACAGTTTCGTAGTGTTGAAACGAACGGAAATGATTTGTCTGCATGAATTTCCAGGAATATGTTCAGTGTGACTACTCATCCGTTCAACGTTTATACTTGTTTGATTTCGATAGGGGTGGCATTTTAACAATGGCCCCTACTTCTCCGGATTGGCTTTGAACCCATCCTTGAAAACGATTACGCCAAGAAATTTTTCTTCTTCCATTCCAAAGTAGCATTTACCCGTGTTGAGTTTCATGCAGATCCTCCGAAGTGTTTTGCAAGTTTCTTCAATATCCTTCAATAGCGTAGACTCTTCCTCGCTTTTGATAACGAGGTCGTCCATATAAACTTCTAAATTTTTCCCAATCTGTCCTTGGAATTCTTGATCCATCTGTCACACCCGAACATAAGGCGAAAATATCGGGACGTGAACTATTGGTTCAAAGCTCCCAAGGTACTCTCATGCAATATAATATGATAATATCTATTTAATTATTTTTAAATAATCAAAACATCATCTAAGTACATGAATTTAAAAAGAGATACAATTCAGCCCGAAGATCTCAACTATAAAAATCAATAGTCTTTATTAATTTTAAATCTTAAGGTCTCTCTAAGTGTTCTTCACCTTAGCTTCAAACCATGTGATAACCTACAAATGCGTACAAAATAATATGTATATGTCCTCATTAGGTTGAGTGAGAAAATCACTAGTTTCTTGTAATATATATATATATATAAAAGAGCAAAACTGGTATTGTGAGCAATAATCAATTAAACCATGAGCAAATAAAGATGTCAGCTAACCATAGCCTAGAGAATCGGGCTTTGCCTACTATGATCGGCGTATGATCATACTATAATGTAATTATGATGGACCTCTCCGAATGTGGTACAAACAAACAACTAAACAAGTAGCAATTAGTCATTTAATTGATAAACACACAATGTTCTTAGTTTGCTAATGAGTATATAATATATTATAATATAATATGTAAATAGTTTGTAGGTACGCATAAGTCCCCAAAATGTTTAAAATCAGTAAAATAAGGGGGATGACTTGTCACCTTATCACGTGTATTAACGAGGATGAGATGATGATAAAATAGTTAAGATGGAAACGGTCAAACTCCTCGAGATACGTCAATCAAAGTGCCTAGTTGTCAACGATAATATTAATTTATTTATAAAAGAAAAGACTTATGATGGATTTGAGAGTTTATCGGGTTTAAAGTACTATCTTATTATTATTGTTACTGTTAGTTTTATTGTTAATGTTAGATATTTAAATACATAAAAGAAGCATTATGTGTAGTAACTAACGGAAAAGTTAAACGAAAAAATTTATTTGAAAATCTATTAGTTAGGTTCGTTAAGCGAGAATGGAATAAATATTATTATCATCTTTGTTATATGTATGCGTATATATATATATAGTTATATGTAAGACATGTGTGTGTGTCTATATATATATGTGTGTGTGTGTGTGGGTGTGTATGTATAGATTAGTTAAGAAAAAAGGTTCAACTCCCGAGGTTCGGTTTATCAAAATAGATCTTATATAGTTGTAATAATATAAAGAGAATGAAAAAAAAGAAGTTAAAAAAAGTAAATATCAAAACCGGGTCCATGGGGTTCAAACTCGTACCCTAGCCTGTTCCATAGTTTTACCACTCACGCACCAGCCATCACGCTGGTGCATTAACTTGTGACATATGACCGTTTAAAAAAACATAAACAGATCCGACCTCTTCCCAAATCAAATTTAAACCCTAGAAATCCAAATCAGTCTAATTACTTATTGTTGGTTAAAATTGATTTGGGGTTTTTGTTAGACTATGATAAGCGATCAGTAAGCATGTATCAATTACCTGCAACGCTAATGGGTTAAGGGAAAACGACGAACTAAGGCTCATGGCCTAACTTGGAAATCTAAACAGGTCATAACAGTAAGGTATGATGAAGAGGGACGAGTTTAATTGCATTATGGACATGTTTATATAGGGTTTTAAGGACCGATTAGGACGGTTTTTTAAGATTTTAAGAATGAATCAATTGGTTGCAAATTGGTAATGTTTTCCACAATTAGAACGTCGGGATGATGCAATTTAAGGTAACTAAAAATTTTGGTACATTAATTTCTAGATCTTTAGCCAAAAATTGAGGTTCAAGCAAGAAGGGGTATGAACGGCGACGAAAAGAAGGAGGTGATATTTTTTTTTTGTTATTTTGCTAACTAGTCCCTAGTCTTTGTTGGACACATAAATGGATTAAAGTTAGATAACAGTTGTTTTTGCATATTTACATAGTTAAAATAGAAATAAATAAAAGAATTGAATATACTAAACAGTTGCAAGACTTTTATTGACAAATTATCCAAATACGAACCTGGGTCGGGTAACGGTTACAAATATAAGAAGATTAAATGTTACACAATCAGGAATTGGTATGTACACCCGGCGTTCTTCAGCCCATATGACATCATTTTGTAACAATATGTGCCACTATCGATACAGAACGTGGTTTTGTCTTGATCCAGTGTTTCCATGTAAATCTAGTGGTAACCTTTATAGGCGTCCAGGAAACACCTGTAACGGAATGGCACCAACGCATCCACCTTTAAGTCTATCTCGGGGAAGGAGTAACAGTCTGTTGGGCACGCCTTGTTTAGATCTTTGAAATCTATGCACATCCGCCATTGTCCATTTTGCCTTAGGCACCATGACAGGGTTGGCAACCCATGTCTGATAGTGGATGGTGTAGATGATCCACGCGTCTATTGATTCTTGCACTTGTTCATTACAAGCTTTGGCGTGGCTGGCTCCATTTTTCTTCGTTTCTGTACAACCAGCACGAATGTTGGGTTGACCTTTAGCTGGTGTTCCGCCTTGGACATCGGTACCCCTGCCATTTAAGCGGGTGTCCAGACGAATACATCGATGCTATTGAATGAAGAGACTTTTGAGTGTTAGGAGGGTGGAGTTAGAGAGTGTGGGTCAAATGGTGAGAGTTTGCTCTAGGAATTTCCCATTGAGTACCCATTTGTCCGTCGGTGGTTTTGTATCTGCCACGTGGCACCCGTGGTTGGCATGAATCATTGCCACCCTGATGGGAGTTGGCACCCCGAATATCCCATGTGATGTGGATGGATTAGCGTTGAAATCCCCAATCGGTTCTCGCCCTAAGATAACGTCATAACTTGGGTATGGGTTTTCCATAACGAGGAAGTCCACATCCTCCGTTCTTGAATGCATCCCATTGCTGAGTGTAATGGGAAAGGTGAGCAAAGGTGAGCTACCCCTACGGGTATTCAACACTTTTGTTAAATCCTGTGATGTGTGCGTTTACCGATACAAGGCGTCGCATGTCCTTGTCTTCCAACAAATAGAAACATTGTCGATACATGATATCGGATGTCGCGCTTGCGTCTACAAAGAAACGAGATTTCTATAGTGACCAAAGATAGCGGTAATGACTAGGGGCGCTTTCTTGTTGGATCCACCTTTGACATTAGGGAAGATGACTTGATCTTCCTTCCATGCGGCGTGTTCCGTCTGTTGCCTCTTCTTATTTTTGGGACCACATTGAATCATATTGGCGTGTAGATCCGTAATCTTTTTTTCGGGTCTACCGCCTTCATGTCCCACACATCGTTTTCCTTCACTGCGGATGTTCCTAACTAGGTGTTCTAGCATCCCTTTCCGCACGTATTCTTCGATAGAATCTTTGAGATTGGATCATTGATCAGTCGTATGGTCATGTTGTTCATAGTAGTCACAACATCTTGACATGTCCGTGTTCGTCCTTTGCTTGAACGGAGTTGGTTTTTTTATTAAATTCCTTCAGAGAGCATGATCTCTGAAGGGCTTTTCATTAGCGGCGTCCACATATTGTATTTTTGTGGGTGTGCTTTCTGTTTGTTTTTCTGCCCTATAAACGGACGAGGCTCTGCGACAGAAGAGTCTTGGTTGATTCTTGACCAAACGAATCCGACTTTCTTTCTTTGGCATGCCCTGTTTATATCATTCTGTGAGTCGCTATGCGGCAAATCTTTCCAAGGCACTTCTACGTTCGCGCATAGCATTTGGTAGTTGTCATGATGATATCCTAGCTATAAGGCATGCCATCGCGCCCGGTAAGGGTGTGGATAAGATCGTCACACCATATGTTTGGGCGGAAGGCTGCTCGCATGAGTTCTTCACCCACCCCACCAATATTAAGCCCTTCTTTGTTAAATCTGGTGATGACATCCTCTACCGTTTCGTTATCCCTACGATGACGGTGAGAATTTCTGTCGAGTCACTGATGTGGAACCGTTGTTGGCTGAATTGCTAAGTAAATTTACTAGCTAGGTCATCCCAACTGATGATTTGGCCTTCCGGTAGACGTTCGAACCATGCTCTCGCCGCTCCTACCAAAGCGGCATTGTCCACCCCCGAGACCAAACCCGCAGCGATGTAGGTTTGTAAGTGGTCATCCGCAATCGGATAGACCATCATATTGTCCTATTGTCAGCGGTATTTTCAGGTTTTCAGAAAGTTCAACTTCTGCAATCCTTCTTATGAATTTAGACTTTCCCACTAAGGCCATTGTCCTGTGCGTCTTGGAGAAGTCTTCATTTGCATCAAGATGATATTTGATAAGCTTTTTAATCGACGCGCCTTGGTGGTCGAGGTCTTTCCAACTTTCTTCATAATCCGGATCATTCATGTGCGAATAGACTGTATGGCGCGAACGTTGTACTTTGTTTCGTTCCCCCATTTGGCTATTTGCACGACTGCCTTGTTGGGTTTTTGCGGACGGCGAGTTTCCTGTTTTGCGTCTACCAGGAGTTGACTTGTATTCATATTCTTCTTCATCTTCTTCGTCCGCCTTGTTGCTGCTTGACGATCCGCCAAACAGATTTCTAGGCAAGACAGTGGTTGAAAACTTTTCTTGCATTCTCACCATGAGTTTTTCTTGTTCTTCCTCCCACCAAGCCATGACATTGGGTGGTAAAGGCGTTTCTGATTGTGGGCGTGGTCGGAGCCTGGTGGCAGTCGTCATCGTGAAGGATGGCCGAGAGTTGGACGTGTTAACGATGTTCCTGGCGTTCACTATCACGGCGTCTGGACCAGGGTTCCCTTTTTGGTTGGCGGTTGATGCCTGACCCGCCAGTTTGGTAGTTGTTTTTCCACTCATTCTAACCGAAAAAATGAAAGGAATCAGTTCTAGCAAAATGCACGGATGGCGCCAATGAAGAAACACGAAATCGGTCTAATGACTTAGTCCAGGGCGAAGAAGTATTTCCCATGATGGGTTTAGTGTTATCCGGTGCGAACAAGCGAGACCACCTACAACACAGAATACCGTGAGCTCGTTACGAGAAGGATATATGGGGTCTTCTCGTAACCACCCTACGGCGTGAAAATCAGTATATATGTGTATGGATATAAGTAAATTGTACTCTCCAAGGGAAGCTAGAGAGTATAATTATAAAAGAGTTCTCAATCTAGGATCCTTTTACCGTTTGGAAGTAATGTAGTATTTATAGCTGGTAGGGAAGAGAGAGAAGGCCTGGCCACCTGCCATGTCGTAAGGTCAACCAATCAGAATCCTTGTACGTGAATTAAGGAGAGTTGGTGGGCAGCATGGCCGGCCGATGTTGACGTTTTGTACTATGTATTACTATTGACTGTGTGTTGTCAATTCCCTATTGGGATGGTGTCATTTTCGATGATTATCTCTCCTTTTTATACCATGCTTATGGAGATCTTTGGCGCTCTCATTCCCGAGGTATCAGGGAATGTTAGACGCATGGCGCATAGTACTCTGCGCCATGATACATATATGACGCTTAACTATCCAGCCGGTGGAGATATGTTGTTGGGCTGGTAGATGGGTTTGATACCATACCTCTATAGTCTAACAACAAATAGTGAATGATTGAGAACAAGAAAACTTAAAACATATTAATTAAAGATGATTTATTTTACATTTAAATATATTTAAAAAATAAACTTACTACTTTGAAAACGGAATTAAAGTAGCGATTAAGGTAGCAAACAAGTTCTTGAAAAAAATCATGAACGAAGGAAGATAGGGTCAAGTTATTCTACAAAGGGGAACAAAAATGAGAAGGATGAGAAGCCATAATTAATTGACATGTGTCAAGTAAGGACTAAAGGAAAAAGGATATAAAAGTAATATTACACATTTTTTCTCTCCACATGCAAGTCACATGTTGATTCACCCATCATTTTTAAACGTCTATAACTTTTTCATATGATATTTTTTAAAAAAATAAAATTCACCATAATAACAAGCGTTTTTTACCTTTAATATGAGTATAATTTTGTTATATAATAATAAAAAGTAATTTACGTCATTGTATCTTTTTGCGTACCATTGTGTCTTTTTTAGTCATTGTGTCTTTCTGTTTGTTATTGTGTTTTTTCGCCATTTGTCTTTCATCTAATCATTGTGTTTTTTTAAAATACTAATAACACCATTGTGTAATAGTATATATATATAATGAAAAATACCAACAAATTATCTAATACATAAAACACAATGATGAATGCATATTACACAATAATCTGAAACGTAAAACACAATAATAAATACATATAACAACACAATGGCCTAAAACATAAGACACAATGGTATACACATATAACACAATGGCCTGAAACGTATGACACAATGGTAAATACATATAACACAATGGCCAAAAACGTAAGACACAATGGCCTGAAACGTAAGACACAATGGTAAATACATATAACACAATGGCCAGAAACGTAAGACACAATGGTAAATAATATAACCCAATGGCGTGAAACGTAAGACACAATGGTAAATACATATAACACAATGGCCAGAAACGTAAGACACAATGGTAAATAATATAACACAATGGCCTGAAACGTAAGACACAATGTTAAATACATGTAACACAATGACCTGAAATGTAAAACACAATGGAATCTATATATTACACAATGCCTTGAACGTAATACACAAACAACATAATACTATTTTTCTCAAATTAAATGAATATTGAACACAATGACTAAAACACAAAGATAAGTATAAAGACACATTCTCAAAGACACAATGACGCACGAAAGACACAATAACGTAATCTTTGTGTTAATTTTTATCTTTAATATGAGTATCAATAGAAAAACACAATGACCAAAATTTATAACACAATGCATAGAAAAACTCAATTAAAAACACAATGGACAACCAAATAACACAATATAAAAAAACCACCAACTTTTTATTTTTATATTAAACATAAAAAACGCTTGTTATTATGATAATTTTTTTTTAAATGTCGTATGAAAAAGTCATAACCATTTTAAAATGATGGGGGAATTGACATGTGTCTTGCATGTGAAGAGAGAAAGTCTTCATAAGTGGGCTATTACCTTCATGCCCTTCTCATCTATTTTTATTTAATTTTTATTTTTGAATTAATTTACACCATCCAAATCTAAGATCAATAAATTAGATTTCTTCTCACTATTCTCATTTTTGTTATCCTTTGTATTTTAACTTTACCCTAGAAAGATAATACCAACTTCAAAACATATTAGAAATTTAATTCTGTTATCTCAATCATATAACTATGTAACGTGCTGAATGCTCGCCACCACACATATCCATAGAGAGAGGTTGCATCTATAACTTAATTAATTTCATTGTCTAATGCCACATCGTAAATTAATTGGCTCAGGGTCTCTTTTTGACTTTCTTTTCTTCTATTTATCATGTTCCGCATATTTATAATTATGGTCAACTTATTTTATAAAATTTAATAAAATAAGAAGGATAAGCAAGTTTTTTATCCATATTAAAAAACTCTTTAAAAATATAAAAAACAATCATAACTAAAAATTTAATAAAAAAACACAAAAATATTTCAACCGTCTTCTCATTAATAAAAAAGACACAATATTAAAGGAAAAAATCATTGTGTATTTTTGTTTATCATTGTATATTATGTTTATTTTTTACACTGTTAGTGTCTTTTTTTCCGTGACATTATGTCTTTCTTTCTTAATATTGTGTTATATTATTCAACAATATGTTATAATTTGTCTGGCATTGTGTTATATTTTGCGATCCGTTATGTCTATTCTTTACATTCATCATTGTGTTTTTTATCTCGAGATTGTATCTTTTCGTCGTTTTTTTAAAAGAGAATGAAGGAGGAAACATTTGAGTTTAAAAAAAATTGTTTTTTATTTATAATTTGAGTTATGTTTTTTTATTAAGGGAATTTTTGTATGGCCACAAAACCTGCTCACACTTCCCATTTTTATCTTCCTTTATATTTTAACTTTTCCCGTAAAATTAAATCGAAACTTATTTTACGTTTTGGTGTTTTTTAAATAGATTCATTTTAGAAAAATATCAAAAAAACATTTTATTTAAAAAATAAAAATGTTTATGAAACTAAACAAACAATGTTTTTTAATTTATATTGAGCCACAAATTTTTTCTTTAAAAATATTTATAAAACCTTTTCAATAACATTTCTCTAACTAGCATTTTTCATATTTCATATTTTCGTTGTATTTAAAGAAGAGAAATCTACAATTTGCCTCCCTGGTTTATATCGTCGCTGGATGGGTTAATCACTAAAAAAGATTTTACAAACTGTGGACCACTATGAAAATTGGACGGGTCAGCCTGTCTACTTGTCGTCAGTTGACCGTGAGTTGACTGACCAAAAACGTTAAAATGACCATTTTACCCCTAAGCTTATAATTAATCTTAAAACTAAATATCCAAACTTCATGTAAAGGGTGGGGTTCGAACCCCCGACCCCTAGTTTAATAACACACAAGACCAACCATTTGAACTTAACTAACATTTAATAAAACAATACAATATATAATATATATTCATCATTTGATTTGAAACTATTTGAATTGAAACTTCATACAATATGTAATATATAATCAGTATATATATTCTATATATATTCATCGTTTTTTTAAACGGTCATTTTTTTGTAAAAAATCAAACGAGTCGTTTTTAGTAAACTTTTCGTTCGAAAACGACGAAAAGGCCGTTTTTTAGTAAATTTTTAGTCCGAAACGACGAAAAGTGTCGTTATTTAGTAAACTTTTCGTCCGAAAACGGCGAAACGGACCGTTTTTTAGTAAACTTTTCGTTCAAAAACGACGAAACGAGCCGTTTTTTAGTAAACTTTTCGTCCAAAAACGACGAAAAGTGTCGTTATTTAGTAAATTTTTCGTCCGAAAACGACGAAACGGACCGTTTTTTAGTAAACTTTTCGTTCAAAAACGACGAAACGAGCCGATTATTAGTAAACTTTTCGTCCGAAAACGACGAAAAGTGTCGTTTTTTAGTAAACTTTTCGTCCGAAAACGACGAAACGGGCCATTTTTTAGTAAACTTTTCGTTCAAAAACGACGAAACGGGCCGTTTTTTTGTAAATTTTTCGTCCGAAAACGACGAAAAGTGTCGTTTTGTAGTAAACTTTTCGTCCGAAAACGACGAAACAGGCCGTTTTTTAATAAACTTTTCGTCCCAAAACGACGAAACGGGCCGTTTTTTAGTAAACTTTTCGTCCGAAAACGGCGAAAAGTGTCGTTTTTTAGTAAACTTTTCGTCCGAAAACAACGAAACGGGCCGTTTTTTTGTAAACTTTTCGTCCGAAAACGACGAAACGGGCCGTTTTTTGGTAAACTTTTCGTCCGAAATTGACGAAAAGTGTCGTTTTTTAGTAAATTTTTCGTCCGAAAACGACGAAAAGTGTCGTTTTTTAGTAAACTTTTCGTCCGAAAACGACGAAACGGGTCGTTTTTTAGTAAACTTTTTTTCCGAAAACGACGAAACGGGCTGTTTTTTAGTAAACTTTTTGTCCGAAAACGACGAAAAGTGTTGTTTTTTAGTAAACTTTTCGTCCAAAAACGACGAAAAGTGTCGTTTTTTAGTTAACTTTTCGTCCGAAAACGACGAAACGGACCGTTTTTTAGTAAACTTTTCGTCCGAAAACAACGAAACGGGCCGTTTTTTATTGTAATTTTAGCTCAAAAACGACAAAACGGGTCGTTTTTTATTGTAATTTTAGCTTAAAATCGACGAAACGGGTCGTTTTTTAGTAAACTATACACCCGAAAACAACGACACGGCTCGTTTTTTAGTTAACCCCAAACCCGAGCCCAAACACACAATGAACATAACCATTCTTTTATATATATTACACAAATACAATACATAAACACATAAACACAAACACAATACAAAAACACAATACATAAGCACATATATCAAAACACCCGAATTATAATCTTCGGGATTTTACGTGCCGACCCCGACCCTGAACACTACAGAAGGAGAAGCGGGTCAAGATTCCACGTTATACGGAAGGCCAACCGGGCTTGACCAGAGAAAGTAACAACAAAACGGACGGAAATTCTTCGAATCCGAAACCGGATTCGGAGACTCAGTCCAAGTGGCACTCCGAATAACCAATTGAATCGAATAACCAACACCAAAACCATTGTGAAGTGAAGGTGAAGGTACGACAATGGTGGTGTCGGTGATGGCGACGTCGGATGTTGATGGCGGCGTCGGCTAGGCGTCAGTAATGGCGTCGGTGATGGCGGCGTCGGTGTTGGTTGGTGTTGGTGATGGTGATAGGTGCGTCGGTGATGGTGATGGCGTCGGTCTTGGTGTTGGTGATGGTGTTGGTGTATATATATAGAAAATGTGGGGAAAATGTGGAGAAATTGTGTTGGTGATGGTGTTGGGTAAGGAAAGAAGGAAAGAGGGAGGAAGAATAGGTGGAGAAGGGGGAAGGAGTATGGAGGAACGAGGAAGAAGATAATACCCGGTGGTCGGAATGTCATTTTTCCCGACACGCTGGTTTTTTCAAGCTTTTAAAAAAATAACAAACAGAGTGGCACAGATGTGACCCGCCAAATTTCTATTTGTAAAAAGTCTAAAATACCCTCTAACTTAACGGGCTTTAACGGAAATATTTAACGATGGGCATAGACTGACCCGCCCAATTTTCACAATGGTCCAAAGTTCACAAAATCTTTTTCAGTGGTTAACCCATCCAGCGACGATATAAACCAGGGAGGCAAATAGCATATTTCTCTTTAAAGAATAATGATATCATGTCTTAATAAAACTGATTAATTTTTTTTAGATTCGGGTGCGTAAGTTTAATGTCATCTGAGAAGAGAACCAAACTTGTTGATAAACTCGTATGCTATTTAAATTATTTACTTGTTAAAACCAACACAATTTAAAAAAAATGTAATCAATCTAGAAAAGTTATCTTCAAAACACTCTCCAAATAAATTAAAACCTTTACTTAGAACAGTAACATTTTTAAAAAGCAAGAAAGGAAAAAAAGCATCTTTGTTCGGCTCAGACTACCCAGCATTGTTTGTGATCGCGAGTGTACGGGGTCACATTTTTTCATTGGTTACCTTAAGTAACAGGACTTTACTTGTTGATTGTTAAAATGAATATATATATATATATATATATATATATATATATATATATAATTAAGGAATATTGGATTTTAATAATTCTAACATTAACTCATTGGCATGTGCTAAGCCCAGCTTAAGAAATAATTTTCGATAGTCTAAACTGATAACCTATTTTCTTCCATCGAGCCTTTTTTCAAAGAGTATAACTTCATTAGTTTTTAATGACGTGGACGATGATATGGATAATATTGGGGCCATACCATTGACCATTTTCCGATTATCTTTCAATGACAAAAGTTCGCCTGACATCACCTACTAACCACCATCACCACCCAACACCATTATCCATGTGTTCAAATTGGGAGCTCAAACAATGGATCCGGTATCGCCGAAGGTTGAGATGTAGAATGGTGTGCTCTATTTGGTGATACAATGGTTTTGTAGCTCACTAGAAACATCGACGGTTAAACGTAAAGGGCTTACTTATAAAATTTTGATCATAACTACTTAGATTATAAACAATGACTGCAATATGATTAATGACGGTCTTGAGCTAATGTTCAATTCAATGACTGCATTTCTCTGCTCCAGTTTGAGTTTAAAGCTAAAACGAGTGTTAAAACCTACAGACTAATCTAATGCTCATAATAAATGATTATCCGTCCAAGTTGAAGATTGTAAGAATGGATATATATATATATATATATATATATATATATATATATATATATATATATATATATATATATATATATATGGTCATCATGATCATTTATATAATAATATATCCAAATTAATCAATTATACTTTATTATTATATTAGCTAGGTAATTGTTGATGGATCAAATTAACATTTCTTGCTAATTAAGGATTTCCCCTTAGGTGTATATAAATATATGGAGAGGCTAATTAACATCACATAACATAACCCTAAACTTGACATCAAATTTTCGCCAGCCTCTCTCCCTCTTTATTATTCAGTTTCTTAAGAACCTTAATCTCCATCACTAATATACATCATAAAAGGGGAACTCGACAAAGCTGACCATCATGTCGTCTGGATCTTTCTCATTAGTCGTGGCTTCTCTCTCTGCTGTGACATGTATGTTTTAGTTATAGGTTTATCATAATATTCATGTTTTCTATTGCATACATGAAGAACTGATCAACATGGTTGTTGTTAATCGTTTAAAGGGAGTGTTCTTGCCTTATTTTTCCGGCGATTCTTTGGAAAAAACAAACAGAGACAAATTGTGAATGGTAGGGGGCAATATCATTTATTTCATCGTTCACATCATCAAACACTGATAGAGTTAGATTTTGTTAGCAAAAAGCTTTATGGAGAAAAATAGGTTAAAAGTTTGGCTTGACGTCGACCAATGGATCAAATTTGAGATTATTAGAATCTAATATTCGTATAATTAAATTTGAGATTATTAGAATCTTATATTGGTATAATTAAATAACACTAATAGTTTTCTTCCATGCAATTACTCACGGGAGATAAGTTGATTATCTTTTTTTTTTCTTTATAATGGCGGATTCTTATTTAAAATTAAAAAAAAATAAGAAAAGGAAAACCATCAAGTGGCTTGACAAACATGAAATCACACATTTAAAAATTTAAATTTACATCATTGCTCTCGTTAATCCAATCCAATCCAATTATCCAAACCGAACTTCTTTGGTCTTCACCATAAAAAGCTTTGGGTTTTTGCTACTGCCAGAATTTTTGCTCGGAGGAGTTGCTAAAATTGTTGAAAATCCTGTTGTTTTTTTTACTCTCTAGATGCTCCAAATTGTGATACAGAATATTGCATGGATTATTTTCTTTTGTTTATTGCTCCTGATAATAGTGCTTAACATCCTCAATTAAGAAAGCATAAAAATGTGGTAACTTGCACCACCTAACCTAACAACACTCTACCAAACTGCATCTGCCATTGGGCAGTGGACACGAAATGAATGTTTCCTCTCGCCAATGTGGTACGGGTCACAATTCTATCTAGTTGGGTTCTCAAACAAAACACATTGATTTTTTTGGGGTTCTAATTGTTCCAAAGCTACGTACATGTGTTATCGGGACCTTGGTACGCATCTAGCCTTTTCCTGATCGAACTTACTGTAAGCACACCACCTGCGGATTTGGTCCAAACCCATCTATCCTCTTCTTGTGAGATTTTAACTTGTGATAATAAACTATGGCACTCGTTTAAGTGTTGATTTTCAATGCCCGTTTCTGGTTGTATAACAGTGTCCCAGATCAATATGACATATATAAAAATTAGTAACCATGCAGTTTTTGTTTGCAGCTAACGAATATAAGAGAGGGAATTTCAGGTTGAGGGAAGTGTTGTCGGCCCACATCTCTAACAAGACCTGTTTTTTTTTTCTCGTTTCTTTACCCTTTGATGCAATCAGTTAATTGCAAATTGAATTCAAAGACGTCTAACCTAGAGGTGAACATCCTAACCGGTTAACCGGTTATTAACCGGTTTCTAACCGTTTTTACTAACCAGTTAGTAACCGGTATTACTCTAACCGGTTATTGATTTCAGGAGATAAAACCGGTTAGTAACCGGTTTTTTATAAACCGGTTTTTAAAACCGGTTATTACGTAAAAAAATTCTGCAACTGCAGGTTACCGTTGTAAACCGTAATATTACCGTTTTTTTACCGTTGGACCCATTTTAACCCTTCATAATTAGTATAAATAAATATGGAGTGTGTTGGGTTGGTTACACCACTTCCCAAGCTCTCAAAAACGCAAAAAACCGCAAAGAAAACTGAAAAAACCGCAAAACCAAACTCAAAACCGCGACAAAAACCGCACAAAAAAACGTCTACACTTGAACAACTTGGTGGTTTAACCGTCATGCAAATTGTCGCAACAAACCGAGACAAAAACCTTTGGTGCAATTTCGACAAGTGCGAAATGTCGAACGGGACGTTTAAGGCTCGGTGCAAAAAATGTGGAAAATTTTAGGCACCGTAGTCGAACTCCTCTTTAAGGCTTCACCTACAAAAACATTGTGATGTTGTGAAAAACAATCTGGCCACGGATCAAGCGAATCTTTCAACCGGTGGAGGCGACATTTGGGTTTTCAACCTCGACAAAGTTCTTGAAAGGATTGAAAAATTTGTCATTCAAGAGGGCTTACCGTTTGATCACTTTGACAACCCGCGCTTGACAAAGTTGATCCAAGAAACGCTCCAACCTCGTTACCAACATGTAAATCGCACTACCTTAAGACGTGATTGTTTAAAAATGTGGAAAAAGGCTAAACAAGAATTAGTTTTGGGTTTCGAAAACTTAAAAACCGGTGTTAACTTAACTACCGACGTTTGGTCGGCTCCACACGGTATACCGTTTTCGTATCTTTGCGTTACCGCGCCTTGGGTTAATCCCGACACGTGGTAAATGATGAAGCGTACGATCGCGTTTGAGTTATTTAGTTATCCTCACACCACCCGAAACTTGTTTTATATTTTAGATAATGTTATACAAACATTTAAATTACAAGACAAGCTTTTTTCAATATCTTTCGATAACATGTCAAATAATACCTCCGCGGTTCAAAAACTAAAACTAAAATACAAACCAATTTGTGACGGTGTTTTCTTTCATACTCGATGTGTTGCACATATTATTAACTTGGTTGTGCAAGACGGTTTAAAAGTTAAGCAAATAAAAAAAGTAACCGAGCGTTTTAGAGAAATGTTAACCGATATTTTTAGAGCTAGTAAGCAAAGACATACAAGATATTTGCAATTGTGTATCGATACAAATTCCATCACTTTAGGTCCGTATTTCGACATACCTACTAGGTGGAACTCGACTTGGTTTATGCTTGTTAACGGGTTAAAACAAAGACTGACTTTGGAATTATTTCATGACAATCTTGCTAAGAAACGAAAAGTTAGGGCATTTTCGGTGAGGGGTTGGGAAATGATTTCAAAGTTAAGCGAGTTGCTTAAATCTTTTAAAACCGCAACCACTTATTTGTCGGGAGTTTATTATCCGATGAGTTCGTTGGTTCTTCATCAAATTTGGTTAGTTTGTGTCAAAATAAACGATTTTGAATATGTTGATCCAATGTATGATTATATGATAGTTCCAATGAAATCAAAATTGAGAAAATATTTTGAAGAATTGCCGGCGGTTTTTACTTGTGCCGCCGCATTGAACCCGACTTTAACCATTATCGGGGTTAAAACTCTAATCGAAAAAATTGTTTGGGCTTTGGAGTTGCATTTAGATGACCCGAATTGTGCATCAAAACAAGTGAGAAAATTTAATACTTATTTAGAAAACATGTTTGAACATTATTCTCTTAAATATGGTTCGACAACGAGCGTTCGACAACCAATGGGTTTTGGAGAAAGCTCGTCGTCATCAAGTAACCCAAACATAAGTTTGTTTAATGATATAAGAAACGATAAACTTAAAAGAGCTCGTGGTAGCGCACAAAATAGCGAGCTAAGCCGGTATGGTGCAATCGATTTTATGTTCACGGCAAACGATTTTGAAAACTTTGATATTTTGGATTGGTGGAAGCAAATGGAACCACAATTCCCCGTGCTTACCGCCATGGCCCGTGATTTATTAACCGTCCAAGCTTCTACGGTAGCTTCGGAAAGTGCTTTTTCTTTGAGTGGTAGGATTCTAACGATACGAAGGACGAGGCTACACCGGAATCGGTGGAAATGTGCATTTGCTTAAAAGACCACTTGGATGCGGCGGACCGTATCCAACATACATCTAATCTTGAAGGAGAGCTCATTATTGAAGAAAATCTACACGAAGAAGAAGTAGCAATTGGTGTCGCATAACCACTAACCGAGGAAGAACAAATGTATGATGATTCGGTGCGATCGAGTAGTCCCGAACCGGACCAAGAAGACCCCGCGTTTAATGTAGACGACGATAACGAAGATGAAGAATAAACGAATGAAGCCGAAGCCCGAATGGAAGAATAAATGAATGAATTCAATGTCATGTAGATTATAAACGTTTATTTTCAAGTTATAAGTATTGTTTAAAGCTATAAACTTTTATTTTCAAATTATGATTATGAAAATAGGTAAAAAAAAATCAATCAATAACAAGTGTTTTTAGTTTTTTTTTTATGATTTTTCCAGGTTTTTTTATTATTTTTCTAGTTTTTTTTTTTATTTTTCCATCTTTTTTCACTATTTTTGCAGGTTTATTTTTTTTTCTTTCAAAAACTGGTTTTTTTAACCGGTTACCGGTTAACCTGTCCGAGTAATAACCGGTCCCAGTTAGACCGGTTAGGGTATTTTTGGGGAAGAACTGGTTACTAACCGAACCGATTAACTGGTCTAACCGGTTAGGGTATTAAAAAACAAAAACCGGTTACTAAAAAAACCGGTTATCGGTTAACCCTTTTGTTCACCTCTAGACTCTAACCTATGACTTTGCCGCTTTTTCTCGTGATTTATTTTTGTCATTTAACTCCCCATTACCTACGCCCATGTTTGAAAGCCCAATAAACTAATATAAACATTAATACGGCTAGAGGACTAGGAAGTTGTCGTAGTGCCGTTTGATTTCATACTGAAATTTTAAAACTTGAAACCGATGGTTGAATATAATTATAGAATAGCAGGAGCCAGCGATTGGCAAAATAGAGAATAATCAATTCATCATCACTAGTCATTTATCTTTTCTCTACTAAAAAGTTTGTACCAAACCATTCATCTATTATTTCCATTGGTTTGTGTTTGATATTGTGAAAAGTTTGATTCGAAATCAATAATTGTTGAATTTAAAGACCTTAAAGGTCGTCGGGCTCAGTTGTAATTTTTCTTCTTTTGTCGTTTATGTGTAAGAAAATGTTATTTTTTGGATTTATGGTCTTTTTTTGGTGATAAAAATTTGGTTGGTTTATATGTATGAACTTGTGATTAATCTAAAATTTTTGACCCCCTAATGTAATTGTTCAAGTTCTGCCACCGGTGGCTTGAGGTGGTGGCGATCAGTGGTGGTGGTTTCAGCGGTGGTGTTGGTGATGGTCGTCGATGGAATAAATGATTCTTGTATATTTATCAATCAGGTTTCACTACTCTAACTAGGGTATCCCGTAGAAAGAAGTCAACTAAAAGGCAAAATCCACCTAGTCAAAATGGCAGTTACGGACTAATGTACTTGAGCCTATAAACACATTATTTTTTATTCTCTATTAATGACCTATTTTTTTTATGATTAGTGTATAATATCACCTTAATTACTTCTAATTCACCTGGCACGAATAAAATCTCACAATATTGCAAAATGGAGGCGGAAAATAACATAAAGAAAAAAATCAAAAAGAAAAGAATCAACAGGAAAAGAAAAAAAAGAGGAAGAAAAGAAGAGGAAAACAAACAAACATTAGTGCAAAATCAAAAAGAAAACATTAAATGATTAAGTCACATGCTATTGGTGAGACAACCATTTAAATCAAACATGATGATGTCATTATACTTATCTAGTGTGGCGTTTTTGCCGGTTAAAAAGCCTTAACGTGTCTGGGAACACCGTCGCCCAGAATCCTTTGGGCTCTTTGACGATGGGGAGCGCGTCACACAAAGCGTAGGGTGAGAAATGTATTGGTCAACATAGACGCTTACCAATGGCTAGATTTCTTTAAAAAAACAATTTATATGTTAAACTTCATCTTCTATATAACCAAACATATTAAAATTTTAAAAACATCACAATTCATCCTTTTATTCTCTCCAAAAAAACACAACAAAAAATCTTTAATTCTCTACCCACTATGAATCCATTCGACCATTCCATGTTCGGTTTTGGACAATTTGCAACCAACCAACCAACGCATGAACACCACCCAAGTGAACACTACCCAACCGACTCAACTGAACACCACCAAAGCGAGTCAACCAACCCCCAACTTCCCACCAAAGCGAGTCAACCAACCCCCAACTTCCAGGCTGGTTTTAATTTCGACCTTAACGTGTTTCCGTACATGCAATATTTAGGGATGCCCACCAACTTACAAGCCGGGGTTTTTAACCAACCGACTCCATCGAGCTTCCCGGTGACACAAGACAAGATGGTGCCAAAGACGAAACGCTATTCGACTCCGAGGAGTATTTGACCCACCCTTTGTAAGGCCTCGGTCCCGGTGCCCTAAATTAGTTGTTGGATTTACTCATAAACACAGTTCTAAATATCATATTGAATTAAAACTTTTCACGGAATATAAAAAGTCAATCATATATTACATAATATTCCAAATCTTGTCTTAACATCATTCAAACTTGTCCTTCAAAGTAAATCGTAATAAAATATAACATCATAACATTCCTCTCAAGATGCTAGCCTCTTTAGTTCAATGTCATGTGTCTCTCTCAAGCTAGCTGCCTTAGCCTATTTACCTGTGTGCATACTAAAATTCAGTCACCCTGAGTGAGTTCTAGTTAATTAGGCAACATACAGTACATTTAAATATATATGTATCTGAAGACACATATTGTATACTTAACTTACCTTTCACACATACACATATACATTCTTACTTCATTACTTTCATCCTTTCATATTTTTCATATTTTCCTTCTTTCTTGCTTTATCTTACTAATACGTACATAATAATTTATACGTTTTAAAGAGCATTTCGTCCTACTTCCTCAAGTATTATTAGGGCCCCGTTCCCTTTCGGCCTCGGATATTATTAGGGTCTGGTTCCCTTCTACCTCGAATATTATTAGGGTCCGGTTCCCTTCTGCCTCGAATATTATCAGGGTCCGGTTCCCTTCTACCTCGAGTATTATTAGGGTCTGGTTCCTATATGCATCAAATAACCATACAACCATACATCTTCCTCAAATATTATTAGTATTCGATTCCCTTATGCATCGGATAACCATACAACCATACAATAGATATACATAGTTCATATACATTTACTTGTATACCTCTAATTCTTTCTACATTCATTCATTATTGCAATATCATTCATATATCATTCATAGACATTCATATAGCATACACTTACCACTAAATGGAAGTGTATTAACTAAGCACATAGGAGTATGCACACGGCCCCGAAAAGCATAACAAGGAATGGGGCTAGAAACTCACATGGATCCTGTTTCTATCGGAGTTAATTGTAACACCCATCCTTAGTTTTGCATGACTAACCGTGTAACAATTATAAGTAGGGCATTCAATTTATGACACGGACCTGTTAACACGACATGACGCGGGTTTTAACATGTTTGGGTTTGAGCTTAACAGGTTTCGTGTCTTAAACAGGTCGACATGTTTTAGACATGTATAGATTCGTTTCCTAACAGGTTAAATACATGTGAACCTGTTAGTAACTTGTATAAATTTTTATTTTAAAAAAATAAATATATATACACCTGTAAGGCTTAAACCTAAAGTCATACTTACAAACGACACTTCACTAACACCCGTCCGAACCAGATACTATATTTTTTTATGGATATTATGATTTCCTTCTATGGTTTTTGTTTCAAGTATGTTATGCATTTGTCGTCTTTTGTTTCTATTATGTTATGGATTTGTACTTTTTGTTTCAATTATGTTACGGATTATCTATTAATTAAGACTTTTATGCTCATTTTGAAAATATTGGTTTCGTTACACATGTATAATTTATTGTATCTTTAAACAGGTCCCTTAAAAGGTCTTAACAGGTTAACATGTTACTAAACAGGTTTCGTGTTCGTATTTGGAAAAAATGACACGGTTAGTTATCGTGTCGTGTTCGTGTTTAGCATAACAGGCCATCGTTTATTATTGTTCCATGTCTTATTGCGTCGTGTCCGACATTATGACAACCCTACTCTACGAGTAAACCATGTTCCCTTTCATGTACCTAGTAAATCCGTTGTAGGTTGTTCCAAGTGGTTCTTCTTAGATAACGTGCACCGTATAGTTGTATAATGCTTATACAAAATAATTAATTAAAAAAATTCAAATAAATGCAAGTAAAATATCTTTTTGAAAAAAACTTAATATATACCATGAGGGAAAAATACTCCAAGGCATCTCATATCATTTTTTCTGCCATTTTTAAGCACTCATCGTTGATATCAGTTGTGTTTCTGTAGCCGAGCATGTGTAACGCTGAAGTACACCTCTGGATAGGGGTGAATCCTAATAGCCCTCATGAATGCATCTCGTTTTCACTTAAAGTAATCAAACTCGCGCTCCAAATCTTCGGCAATGCGCAGAAATAAATGTTTAGGCGTCCGAAATGATATCTAAAAATTATCGGTTTCTTGTGTCTCAGCGGGCCATTGAAGTAATCTTTCGTGAAATGATCGTTCGTGCCCAAACGGTCTCGTTCAATATAATCTCTTCTCAAAACCGGGTGAAGAGAAGAATAAAGAGATTGCATATACTTTAACGCAAGCATAACTACACTTGTAACCCCCTCCTCCTCGGCCTCGTCATGGATTGCTTGCTCGTTATTCTCCAAATATCGGTTGATTATCTCAGAGGAAGAGGGAGAATCCATTATTTTGGTGTTTTTAGTGGAGAGCTTATATAAAATTATGAGAACTGTTGAAGAGTTTTGCGGATTTGTAGAGAGTTTTAATAAAAGTGTGAGGATTTTTGTAGGGTTTTGGTGATTATATATATATATAGGAAGAATAGTTGATTTTTTTAAATGCCTTTGTCAAACGCTAGTTTGACCAATTCCTTCCTCATTCGACGTTGTGTGAGCGTCCCCCCACCATAACCCCACCCAAGACGCTTGGGGGCGGTTTCCCCGACACTTTGGGAGAGTTTTGGGTGGGTATGACGCCCACTATGCATGATCTTATGGGCAATTGTTTGTTTCTTTATTAAACTTTAATATTACTAGGCTATTGACTTGTGTATGACACGGGTGGAAATATAGAAATCGTCTAACAAACACAAATAATTTTAAATGAGAAGATAATTTGTAGTATATTTTTGGAAATGACAACATCATATTTATCACGTACGTAACTTAAATACACATATAAAAGTAATGTAAAATCATTGAAACGTGGAAAACCCTATAAAAACATATATATTTGACAAATAAATGATTTAATAAATACTGCAAACACATAATATACAACTTAAGGACTTAACATACGAAATCATATTGTCAAAAGATAACTAAAACTTATCATGTCGGTCGTTCTTAAGAAGTATCATGCCAAAAAATACGTACATGTTAT
This sequence comes from Bidens hawaiensis, assembly GCF_021521415.1. Classification (NCBI taxonomy): domain Eukaryota; kingdom Viridiplantae; phylum Streptophyta; class Magnoliopsida; order Asterales; family Asteraceae; genus Bidens; species Bidens hawaiensis. The sequence continues at coordinate 31,064 of NW_027501079.1, read as the reverse complement.
ATAAAAGTTACAGTGTAATTGGATTTAGAAGAATTGGCTAAGTATTTATAATGGACCAAAAAATGTTGTCGATTGTATTGAGGAAAATAAACTAATGTGGTGTTAATATCTTTAAAAATAATACATTTCTAAAAATTCATAACTTCAATAGAAATATCTAAACAATATATTTAAAATTTTAATAGATAGTATTGATCACATTCACTTAAAATAAACATAATAATTTAATTGGATTTAGGTTTGTGGCATTATTACATTTTATGTTACACTTTTATTTATTATAAGTTAACAAAAACAACCAAAATTGAATTTTGGCGTTAAGTATTAAAATGTATTAAAAATATGTGGTCAATCAACATTGAAAAGGATGGTTACAACATATTCCAATATATTAGTTTACTTAATTTTGACTAATTATGTATGTTACATTTTGTATAATTAATAGTACATCAATCGTTATTTGACTATACATTATTTATATATAAAAAACCATTATTTTCTACACTCACACATTAACTATTCATCAATGATCAAATCTTTCTACATAATATACAGCTAACCATTGCACAAGTAATATATATGCATTAAAAAGGTAAATGTGTGTGGTGGGTGTAGTATGAAAAATGTGTTAATTTTTTCAAATGTTTTATTCACACTTTTCAAATGTTTTATTCACACAATGTCTAGTTTTAAATTTATAAAAATGATTATTCTCTTAACTAAACCAGACAGAAATAGGCAAGTGTACCTATCGTATATGTAGTAAAGTATATGTAAACCAAATATTGATCCACTGACACACTTATAGATTTTTACTACTAAATCGTTGTATTTAAATTAACCGGAAGTGAAGATCATTTTGGTTTTGGTTTTGGTTTTTGAGTTTAAAGGAACGTGAATTAAAATTAAAAGACAATATGTTTGGGTTTTTATATTGTTAGTTAGAAAGAAAATCAAAGATAAAAGTGTATCTTCTTGGTTAAAAACTCCTCTTAACTTGGTTTAATAGTTGATTAGTAAACATGTGAAATGAGCTTGCTATGGCGATTAAATATGGGAATAACATCGTTAGTCATGTCATTCCATGATAATTAAAGAAAGAGATAACTCTTGATCCCTTTTACTCAAAACATCATTTTAAGCAAGAAAGTGATTTTTTATAAAGATAAGTTAACTCACTTTAAGGATAATACAATCCCTTAAATTACTAAGTGAAATCTCCTTGATATTCTAGTAAGAATAATCTTTGTATTATACATAAAATACCAATTAAGATTAGTTGAGTCGTAATGGATTAACCTTGAATTACCAAGTATTAACCCACAAAACTCTTGAACAATTATAGAACTCATGTAATAACCACTCAAGAGTTGCTTAGAATAAGTTATGTTGCACACCCACTCAACGAGTAATTAACCTACTTAAGTGGATGAACATCAACAATCCATTTTCACAACATCGTTGAAAATTCCCATTCTAAAATGGTCAATCACTACTAATATACCATTGGTCCATGTTAATATTATGATTCACGTGTTTTCCCCTACCAAGCCTTTACAAGAATGGCAATTTCTTGACTTATCATCAAGCTCGGAATCTTGGCTGCTCTTTTAAAGATTCTTACATTATTCCCCAAAACCTCACAAAAGTGGCAGTTCCCTGGCTTATCGTCAAGCTCGGTATTTGGGGGCCAAGTCCTCACAAGAATAGGGATTTCTCGACTTATCATCAAGTCCGGGGGTCTTGGTGTCTATTTTAAGGTTCGCCAAGGCTTCGCAAGACTAGAAATTTCTTGACTTATCGTCAAGCTTAACACTTGGGGTATCTTTTAAGAGTATTTTAACATTCCTCATCAAATGATAATTGCAACATAACCATAAATTATTAAAACCGATCACATGTTTTACTATCATTATTAAACTTCAATTAAGGTTCATTATAGACCAAGATGATATTATGAAATTTTAGCCACTAATAAGCATAATGATAATTATCAAAGTAAGATAAACAAATATGATCAAATTGAAAAAAACTTACCAATTTGGGTTACTAATATTTGATTCTAATGACTTCTCCCAAAAGCTTAATCTCCTTAATCTTCAAGGGTTAGATGGATGGGAGGGATTAATTCCAATGGTGGTGAAAAAACGTGGTTGGAGAGGAGTGAATGTGTATTTAACGCCTCTCTAAGATGTATTGAATGAAGAAAATGACCATTCAATTTATAGGTTGATCAGTCCCTCAAGGCACGACCATGTTGAGTTGGGCATGATCGTCTATTGTCAGATCGTACATGTACGGGTTAACACGATCGTGTTGAGTTCCAAAACAATCAAATTCCATCATTTTTGTCATTTTCTCCTGCACTTGAAGGCATGGTCGTGTCTTGGGATGGCATGGACATGTTTTGCTTCCGAACCTTCTATTTTGTCTTTTCTTCCTTCTCTTGATGACATAGGGTGTGTTTTGGTTAACATGGTCATTTTCTGATTTCCTAATTTTTGTATTTACTTTGTATACTCTAGGCATGGCCATGTCTTGATTCACCATGGGGTGTGTTGAGTTCTGTTTTCACCTTTTATCTCCGGTTTTCTTCGTATTTCACCTTATTTTATTTTTTAGGACTATATTTACCTATAGTGTAAGGCCCCGACCCGGTAGCCTTACTTTAGCGACGGATTTACTCATAAACTCAGTTTGTTAAAGCGGAAGCACATACAATTTGCAACGGAACTACAACTGTTATACATTATAACTTCTTTTCCTAACTAATCTTCAATATGGATAGCCTCATAAGCACATCAAGCTCGCCACGTCATCAACAATACTTGCATGCATACTAAAAGTCAGCTACACGCTGAGTGACTTCTAACATTTTATTCTTTTCATAAACTATGATTGATAAATAAATCACATCTTTTGAACATTCATACATAACTTTACATTACTCATTCATTAGTTACTTGTTTATATGTCTTTCTATCAATCAATCCATAACTATGTTCATACATGACTGCTCATAACAGAGCTTTCTATTCCTGACCAAAACCGAGCCTCCTATTCTTGCTCATAACTGAGCCGTCTATTTCTGCCCATAACCGAGCCTCATGCTCTTGCTCATAACCGATCTGTCTATTCTTATCCATAACCGAGCCTCCTATTCTTGCTCATAACCGAGCCGTTTATTCTTGCTCTTGACCGAGCCATCTTTCCTTGCTTATAACCGAGACATATAAAGTTAGAGGGATTTTCCATCCTAACTTGATGTGCATGTATGAGGCCCTAAGGCTCTATACATGAACACGTACCCATTATCCTACACGTAGCATTCGTATATATTTACATTCATATAAACATTCCACACAAGTATTAGTAGGCTTGCTCCCTAACTCCTTCAGTTCTATTAACTAACATTCAAATATATATTAATAAATTAATATATAAACACATTCTTACAAGATATACATCATTAATTAAATGTACGTATATCTATTCTTTCAAATACGAGTATGAATACAACCCCAAAAATGTTTAAAGAAAAAAGGGGGCTAGAACTCACGTGGATCCGTTTTGTGTTATGTATTAAATTATTAGTAGTATCTCCTATCTTTCACTTTGTACGACAAACTAGAATCGGTTTTAGATCTCAAACGTGTTCCTTGTTTTTTGAATCGGGTTGGACTTGTTCTTGCAAATTCTTGTACCCGTCACTAGGATGTGTGTGTTTTTGAATGTGTTGGTAAATATGGAAAGTGAGGTTTAAGGGTTTATATACCCTTGGCCCATGGACCCTAAGCCCATCTCCATTCTTTTGAGTCCATAAATTTCTAAGCCCAACATCATATTTCTTATAATTACTAAATAATAACACTTAATAATGGTAAATCTTTTATTATTATTTATTTTAATATTTAGTATGTTACAAGTCTACCGACCTTATAAGAGGTTTCATCCTCGAAACCTATTAAATCCTTGTAAAAGGAACCCTTCATGTATCCACTCATCTATTTACTCATATAGTCTTATCCTTTCCTGAATCCTCTGAACTCTTTGGGTTATCCTTCTTACTCCCGACCTTTCAGTCACCGAGTGGTAGCTATTCAAGGTAGCTTGTCCATTAAGCCCTTGACTCTATGCTTCTTATCCCGACTTAACAAGTCTCATTTCGTCTTTTAAGAGACGTTGTATTATACCATTAAGCCCTTGACTCTATGCTTCTTATCCCGACTTAACAAGTCTCATTTCGTCTTTTAAGAGACGTTGTATTATACCATTCTATCACTACCGTCTTCTTTATCTTATAAGGTCAAGCATCACATGATTACCGTTCGCTCAAAAATTTATTCAAAACATAATTCAATACATAAACATCTAATTCAAACATGAGTCTTAATTTTAAATTTAAAAAGTACGCACAAAATCCATAAAAGTCATACATAACATGAAACTCAAAACAAAACAACTTATTCTTCTCGAGCGCTCCTTCTTGCAGCTTCCTTCATAAACGGGTAACTCTAAGTCTACGCCTTCTTTCCGGCCTCTCCCCCTCCTACTTTAGGCTTCTTGCACTCATATGCCTTGTGACCAGCGTCTCCACAATTGAAACACTTGTTGTCCTTCTTACATTCCAAAGAGAAGTTTCCTATCTTCTCTCAACTGTAACATGTGTTTGACCCCATCCTACACTCTCCCAAGTGTTTCTTTCTGCAGTTGTTACAAACAGTAACCTCATTCATCTTCGTCTTTTTCTAGGGTGGCTCATCACTTTCAGTATATATGTTTTCTTGGAGATTGTCTTCTTTCCTTTCCTCTCAAATTTGCCCTCATCCTCGTTGCCAATATCATCATACACAATCTCAGCTAGATCCATAGCAAAGTCAAAAGTGGCGGTCTTGCTAACCCTCACATAGGTTTTGACTCGCTGGGGTAGCCCCCTCACATAACATATGATCCTTTTAGCTTCAGTGTTAACTATATTAGGCACCAGTCTCGCCATACGGATAAACTCACTAGTGTACAAACAGTGAGTCTTCTTCCCGGATTTCAAGTTCAGGAACTCTAACTCTACCCTTTCAACTTCTGCCCTACCATAGAATTGTTTCATCACTAATTCCTTCAAGTATTCCCATATCATAGCTTCAAGTTCTCTCTTAGTCTTTCTCTACTCTATGGTTTCCCACCAGAAGAGAGCTTCATCATTAAATGACTAAGTGGCAAAGCCTACTTCTTGATTGGGACGACATTCACTAATCCTGATTACTTTGTCCATAGAAATCACCCATTGTGGTGTGGCCACTAAATCTCCTAAACCAGTCAACTTCGGTGGGTCACAACCCTTGAAGGACCTGTAGTTGCAACCACATCTCTTTTTCTTAACCAACTGAGCTCCCGCAGACTTAACAGACTCATTATCACTTGGGTGGTTCCTTACAATCCTTTGCGAGATGTCCTGTTTTCTTGCAACGGTAGTAGGTCGAGGGTATGCACAGTCCATCGTGCACTCGGATACATTTGTTGCATGGCTTCTTACATACGCCATAGTGATGAGTGTTACACTTGTTACACCTCGGCCTATTCCCCTGGTAACTCTTCCCTCCACTTCCAAAGATCCTACCATTACTTCCTCCAAACTTACCCTTATTTTCCCCGGTATCAAACTTCTTAAAGCTACTCCCTTGATCATTCTTAGTCTTAACATCATCCCACTTCCTCTTCAACCCATTAAAATCTATCGTGATCTCATCTGTCAACACAGCAACAGTCTCGACAGCCTCTTGAAAAGTAGCAGGCTTGGAAGCCCTCAATGCCTAGTTTGGGGATTTAAGCCCCATATATACCTCCCAATTCTTCTAGACTCCGGGGTCAACAAGTGCGGTACTAGCCTAGAGAGCTCTTCAAACCTAGTAGTGTACTCTAAGTGTGCGGTCCTTTCATTTCTAGAGAAAGGAACTCCACTTTCATTTTCTCAATCTCATTCACAGGGCAGAATTTCTCAGTTACCAACTTCTTGAAGTCTCCCCAACTCATGTGGGTGAGTGCATCTTCTCCTCTAGTTCCCATTAACATGTTCCACCAAGCTAATACCCCACTTTTTAATAAAATTGCCGAAAATATGGCCTTGGCAGCCGCTAAGAAGTCATTGATATTCAGTATGGACTCCATCTCTTCGAGCCACCTAATGGCTCCAATAGCTCCTTCAGTACAAAAAATTATGGGGGTTTACATGCCATAAAGGTCTTGTAGGTGCAACCTTTCCTTTCAGCAGTTTTCCCACGATCATCTTGCCTTTCCTTGTCGTTGTTATTTTGGTTCTTATCGTTGTTATTTTGATCCTTTTCATTTCCTCCTCCCTTTTAGCATTCAGTTGGGCCACAATATTGGGTAAGGCTTTGGCTATACCCTCAGCTATCAGTTGTTCAAGGTTAGCATATTGATTGATTTCGTCATTGTTGTTAGCTGATGTTTCAATGGTTGGGCTATCACGACCTCCCCATGTGGCGGCTCGGTTACCACGACCTACACGGCGGGGACATCCACGACCTCTTCCTCATGCCATTTCTATAGTTGAATCAGGTTAAATTATCAATTCAAATACGCACATCACTATACATACAAACAATTTAACATTTACTCACGACACACATTTCAACCACGCAATTAAATAAATGAGCAAAATATAGGCAGGAGCATAATCGCTTGCTGCCTATATATTAGATATAAATAAGCAATGTCATGTAGGAAAAAGCATACTCGCTTGACGCCCTTAACAGGATTATAAACATAATTTCATGGCAAAAGTGGTAACACTTGATGCCTAGTACATAAGGGAAATGAAAACGAACAAAAACATAAAGGAACTCCATCCCACTCAATGACGCTTCCCCAATCTCATCTTTAACCCCCGAAGGAACCTCCATGTGCGGCTCATTGTCATAGCCAAGTCTTCCAAGCCCTCGGTTGCTATATCCATAGCTTCTTCCGTTTCTTGAGCTCGTTGACGCAGCGCTTCCACCTCTAGTATGGTTATCTGTCCATGCTCATCAGCATAGAAATTGCTTGAATACTGGCAATAGGGGTCTCGGCTGTCGGCGTATCCTGAGAAGCTCGCACGTCTAGCCTAAATCTGACGAGGACCATCATATCGCATCGAGTGTCCGATATGAACACTACGCCTTGGTGCCATCACGTGCATATGCATACCTGCCGGGAGTACATGTGCGGCTGGTGCTCTCGGATTCGAAGGCTCCATGGAACAAGGACCGCAACTGGTTCCAATCTTGCTGGAATGAGGTGTCGGTTGTACCGAGATTCTTACCCCTAATAGGGGTCTTGGTCCACATGTTGGTCCAACTCGAACCTCCCTCGAATGGTGCGAATGGCTCCGTGATCGGCTCCTTCTCGTGGGTGCACTATCCCCACTAGACTCTTCAGTCGGCTCAATCTCAGACCAGGATAGGATGTAAGGCAATCCGTGGAGCGGCGATGCCTCTCGTGTCTTCCCAACACCTGCTTGACAAGATGATCCAGCACCGGGGTGAGTTGGCGACATGAAGAAGGTGTTAAATCATGGTGTGCAATGGGCTGGGTGGATCCTTCGATAATGTTCTTTCGATTGTTTTCCATCTCTTTGAAATAAAAACTTAGCGCGCATAAAGAAAAATGTAAAAAGAAAACAAAATTAAAGTATGACAATTTAATCAATTAGCACATAAGTATATAACATGATGCTAGTTCACACTTTGTTACTTAAATTCCTAGCAATAATTTGGTATCCTTAATCACTCGGGTAAGGTTTGCTTAGGGGTGGTGTTTCCTATGCCAACACGTGGTCGTGTTTCTCAGGTTAGTTAAAGCTTAGGTACCTAACGGGTTCCTAATTCGCTAAAACCTTAGGCTCTAATAATAATCTGTCACACCCGACCCAGGGGGGCTGCTCGTGACTGACTAGTATCAACCATGAGCAGCGGAAAATAAATAAACTGAAAGGAAATTCATAACATGTTAAAAGTTTGCAAATTCAAAGGTATAACTAAAGAAAATGGGTCAACCATGAACCTTAAATTGTCTTAGGTGCATAACACCATTAATTAGTCTAAGATGTCATCTAATGATTACATCTTTATTTATCAAGTAGTCTTCCATGACAACATTACTTTCTTCTTGAGAACCAAGGCATCTACGGTTCACTAAGGAGACTAGGGCATAACCTGATTCCTTTCCCCAGTGGCTAAGTTACATGATGTCACACCCCGACCAAAGGCGGCGGAACATGACGGGGTGCAACGGATTTCCTATGAACAACAAGACACTATTAAAGTGATAATGTCTAAACAACTCATTAATTTTATTCAATCACCAAAGTAACACATCTCGTTCATACAATTAATAACCAAATACAAGAAATACTTATTGTTCATTCTTCTAATAACCTAGTGGTATCAAATAGAATGGCGCATTCAAACTCCAAGTCAAGTAATAATCGAACCTGTAACAATGCATAAAATAATATTTGTCAACACGTATGTTGGTGAGCAATTTCATAGTTTTGAATATATATATATATATGAGGCAAAATCCACAAATCGTATATGAAACTATAAATAAGAAAAAGTATTGCGGTATATAAATCATAAAATAAATGAGGATCCTTCCTAATCGGTAACAACCGACATACTTTGATAATGAGGCCCTATTCTACTAGCACAAGGCTAAAGTAGTTAGGGGAGAGTATGATCATACTTATTGAGGCTCAACAACAACATAAAAATAAACACTCGTGCACGTAAAGCATACGAAACATATAACACACAATAGAGCAAGTATTCTAAGTATCATACACCCTAGAGTTTGTGGTTTGAGGATCGAGTATATTAAATCATTCTTGTATTGAATAAGTATCCATGTTACCTCCAAAGTATAAAAGGGAAAACGGGGGATGAAATGTACTTACGTTAACTAAGTAACTTGAAAGATGGATTCGTGAATAATCTGAGATCAGCTTAACGAGTAAGACATAGATTAAATGGGTCTTAAGTTAGTAGGTAGTCTTGAAAAGGTTTAAAGTAAAATATATGACAAGTAAAGTAAATAAATAAAGTTTAGGGTTTAAAATGTAAATATTTAAGAAATTAAAGAAATGTTTCTTGAAAATTATGTTTACCCGAAATCGGGTCGTGGTATTCCATTCATTAATGTTACTCAACCTATGTTAAGTAACTATGTGGGTTATAGTGTACTATTGTAAGACCCTTTGTTATATAAATACAAAAATGAGGTTTCGATCGAGTGTTCGGATTTGTCGATTCTAGTCTTTATAATTAACCAAATTCAAAGTCAACTTTCCAAAGTGATAAATGTTATGAGATAACTCAATAAAAATCAAAAGACTTAGCCAAGTATATGGTTCTATTGTGAAGAACCTTAACATCCGTTAAGCGAGTATTTGGTTTTACCGGTCCAAACTTGTTATAAGATCAACTTGGATTCTGACACACCAAGTATGTTGTGAAAATAATCTAAAATTAGTTTAAATTATACTCTTGAAGAAAAGATGAGTTTCGGTGACCCAAAACACACTTGTGTGTCATAAGCGAGTGAACTCAGTTTAGTTTGGTTTTGGTTCGGTCCTTGACTCAGAATAATACCTTGGATGGTTGCCACATACCCAAACACCATAGAACCATAAAAACAATTTTTGAAGTTATATTAATCAAATCTTACATATAACATGTTTATTTAGTTATTTAAACAAAACTTGTAAACAAGAGTTCGGTTTCGGTTCGGTTCTCAACTCGGGATAAAACCGAGGCTAGTGACCACATACCCAATACCATGAAACTCATTTAACATGAATTAGAAACTAAAGTACTTGTACCTTAAACAAGACTAGTAAGCATTAAAGGAAATATATTATAATCAAGGACTATAATGAGTCCTCCATGTAGCCTTGCCTTGTAGCGTATCACCTCACCCGACCATGGCCAGAGAAGGTGAAAGCCGAAGGAAACAAGGGGTGAATATTATATACATGTTTTACCACAAGCTTCAATTACTATGCAACAAATTAAAATTAAAGAATGGTTCTTGTTTGATTAGTAAGAACCTTGAAGAGGTGAAGTTGTGTTCTTGTTTGAGAGAGAAAGAAGTGAATGTACAAAGTAGAAATGAAAGAGATGAGCTTGTTTATGTAGGGAAAGAGTGATGGGTTTGTTATTAAGGTTTCTTTAAGGTTTGCATGTAAATGGGTATGTTTAAAGTGGTCAAACAAGGCATAAACAAACAAAAAAAACGAAAATGACCTGCAGACACGGCTAGGCGCTGCTCGGTCACTATGGAATGGGTGGTCGTGCGGCGCCCCTAGGGGTGGGGGGGTTGGTTCGAGCTTTTGAATATTGACGATTTTGGCCCCCGAAGTTCGTTTTAAGTCGTTTTTAGCCATAAATAGAAGTTTTAACGTACCAAAAGAGATGTTTTGTTGACCCGACATTTGAGTAACATAAACGAACATAAAATCCAATATTTCATTAATTACGACGGATATGAAAAATCAAAACGGGCCGGATTTTTGATACAATTACAAATACAAGATAATCCGAAATAGACAAATGTTACAGTCTTCCCTACTTTAGAAAATTTCGTCCTAAAATTAAGAAAAATCCGTAATAAACAAGTGCGGGTACTTTTCCTTCATCTCGTCTTCTCGTTCCCAAGTAAGTTCAGCGCCACGCCGTGATTCCCATCGGACTTTAACTAAACGGATGCGACTACGTTTGGTTCGTTTCTCATTGTAATCCATGATTTCAATGGGTTTTTCGATGATTTTTAAGGTTTCATCGATACATACTTCGTCAAGAGGTATATTAAGATTACCTTCGGCTAAGTACTTTTTGAGGTTTGGGACATGAAAGTTTGGATGAACACTGCTAAGTTCTTGCGGTAATTCGAGTTTATAAGCCACTTTTCCAATCCTTTCGAGGATTTTGAATGGGCATACGAAACGGGGTGCTAGTTTTCTTTCTTTCCAAAATGGACTACCCCCTTCCAAGGGGATACTTTGAGAAGGACAAAGTCGCCAACATTAAACTCGAGAGGTTTTCACCCTTTGTCGGCATAGCTCTTTTGGCGACTTCTAGAAGCGAGGAGATATTTGCGAATTTGATCGATACGATCGGTAGTGTCTTGGACCATCAAGGGACCGGTGATTTGGGTTTCACCAACCTCGTTCCAACAAATCGGAGAACGAAACTTACAACCATAAAGAGCTTGGAAAGGAGCTATTTCAATTCTAGAATGGTAGTTATTGTTGTATGAGAATTCGATAAGCAGGAGATGAGAATCCCAATTCCCACCAAAATCAAGAACACAAGATCGAAGAATATCCTCAAGGGTTTGGATTGTACGCTCGGATTGACCATCGGTTTGAGGGTGATAAGTGGTACTAAGATCGAGGTGAGTTCCCAACGCTTCTTGAAGCGATTTCCAAAAACGGGAGGTGAAACGAGCACCATGGTAGGAAATAATGGTCAACGGAATACCATGGCGGCATACAATTTCACGAACATAGATTTTAGCGAGTTGTTCAACAGAGTACTTCTCGCGGGTCGGGGTGAAGTGAGCCGATTTGGTTAATCGATAAATGATGACCCAAATGTTATCATTTTTCTTTTAAGTGGGGACTAATTTGGTGATATAGTCCATAGAAATGTCTTCCCATTTCCAAACGGGAATAGGAGGTTGCTCGAGTAAACCAAAAGGTTTTTGATGTTCGGCTTTAACCTTTGAGCAAGTAAGGAATTTTGAGACATAAATTGCTACGTCCTTTTACATACCCGGCCACCACTAAATAGATCGAAGTACATCTTATCCGCACCTGGATGTACAGAATATCGCGACATATGAGCTTCGTCGAGAATGAAAGTACAAAGTTCATCACGATCGGGAACCCACAAACGATTAAGGAAATAGAGCAAGCCATCGGGTTTGTTTTCGAGTTGAAGTTTGGCTCCACGTGACATTTCGTCATAAATTTTGCGTTCATCAATGGAGGCGCATTGGGCTTGACAGATTCGGTCTTGGAGATCGGTTTGGATGATGATGCTATGAAGCAGAACGGATTTGACATTAACTTTACGACTAAGGGCATTGGCCATGACATTCGCTTTACCGGTGTGATATCGAATTTCGCAATCGTAATCACTAAGTAACTCGGCCACTCGACGTTGGTCAAAAATGTGTTGAATACTTTTATGATCGGTGAATACAACACATTTTGCCATAAAGATAATGTCTCCAGATTTTGAGAGCGAAAACGACGGCACCAAGTTCGAGATCATGAGTCGTGTAATTTTTTTCATGAACCTTAAGTTGCCTTGAGGCATATGCAATAACTTGACCTCATTGCATGAGAACGTAACCGAGACCTTGGTTATATACATCGAAAAATACCACAAAGTCGTCGTTTCCATCGGGAAGGGTAAAAACGGGAGCGTTGCAAAGCATATGCTTTAAAGTTTGGAAAGCTTCTTTTTGTTTCGGTCCCCATTCATAAGGTTTTCCTTTATGAGTTAGTGCGGTGAGGGGTAACGCGATTTTAGAGAAGTTTAGATGAATCAGCGATAATACCTGGCCAAACCAAGGAAAGATCGGATTTCCGTGGATGTGGATGGATTTTTCCAATCTTTTACGGCCTCGATTTTGTCGGGGTCAACATGAATACCTTTATCGTTGACGAAGTGTTCCAAAAATTGAACTTTCTTTAACCAAAATTCACATTTTGAGAACTTGGCATAAAGTTGTTCTTTTTACAGGAGATCGAGAATGGAACGTAAATGGTGTTAATGTTTGACTTTGGTCTTGGAGAAGATAAGGATGTCATCGATAAAGGCAATTACGAATTTGTCCAAGAATGGTTTGCAAACGTGGTTCATGAGGTCCATGAATATCGCGGGTGCATTGGTTAATCCGAATGGCATAACCAGGAACTCGTAATGTTCATACCGAGTACATAAAGCGGTTTTTGGAATGTCGTCTTCATGAACACGCAATTGATGATAACCCGATCCAAGATCAATTTTGGAAAAATAAGTTGCACCTTGGAGTTGATCGAATAGGTCGTTGATTCTAGGAATAGGGTAACGATTTTTTATTGTGAGTTTATTGAATTCACGGTAATCGATACACATGCAAAACGAGCCATCTTTCTTTTTCACGAAGAGGACGGGAGCGCCCCCAAGGGGAAGAGCTTGGACGAATAAAGCCCTTATCGGAGAGTTCTTGAAGTTGGTTCGATAACTCTTGCAATTTCAAAGGAGCTAAACGGTAGGGAGCCTTGGTAATGGGAGTCGCTCTGGGCACAAGGTCGATTCAAAATTCAACAGGACAAATGGGTGGGAAACCAGAGACATCTTCGGGAAAAAAGCCGGGAAATTCACAAAAAATGGGAATGTCTTGAATTTTCTTTTCTTTAGGATCTTTCACCACCGCTTGGGCTAGGAATGGAATATACTTTTGGCGCAAGTACTTACGAGATCGAGAGCAATACATGAGGTTGAGTTTCTTGGGAATCATTTTGCCAAAGACTTTGAGGGTTTTTCCATTAATGAGCGGGATTCGAATAAATTTTTCATAACAAACAACTTCGGCACAGTGCAAAGCCAACCAATCCATGCCTACTATGATGTCGAAGCTTCCCATTTGCATCGGGATGATATCGATGGAGAATTCTCGCTTGCAAAAAGTAAGAATACAATTTCGAATGACCAAATCGATAGTGATGAAGCTACCATTAGTGACTTGGACCGAAAAAGGGCGAGAAAGTTTAGTGCAGGGTACGGCAAGAATATATTCAAATTTAATAGAAACGAAACTCCTATAAGCTCTGGTATCAAATAAAATTAAAGCTAAATGCTCATTTACTAAAAACAAATCATTCACCACATCGTTGGCAACTTGAGCTTGGTTGGCGTTCATCATAAAAGCACGCCCTTGATTGCCATGGTTGACTTGTTGAGCCGGGGGAGGGGGAGGGAGAGCTTACATAGCTTGCAGAAGGGCTTGCATCGCTTGGAGCGGTTGAGCCAGAGGAGCCAAGAGTTGAGGGACTTGGGGTTGATAGGTTTGAACTTGGTAGGCTAGGGTTTGATAGTAGGGTGTGGGTATGATTTGAGCTTGGTTAACAAAAGCAAATCGGGGACAAGCATTGTGGAAATGATTTGGGTCTTCACAATTGAAACAAGCTCTAGGTTGAGGAGGAGGATTTTGAGCAAAAGGAGCGGGACTATTTTGGTTGGATGGGGCAAACCTTGGTGAAGCGGGTTGCCCATGGGAGGCTTCCTGACACAAGTTGCTAAGGTGACCATAGCGGTTACACTTCGTGCAGTGGCGGCAAGCGGAGTAGGAAGGGTGATGACGTTGACAAGTGTTACACAAGGGGTGCGGGCCGGAATACGGTGTTTTGTTTTGGAGTGCTTGGGATTGAGATTTAGGTTGTGATGGGTGGGTGACGGCATAGTTTCGGTAATTTGGTTTGCCTTTCTTTTTGGTGTGCTGGGGGGAATTAGAGTAGTTTATGGATTGGGATTGGAGTTGGGGGTCAAATTTGGTGAGGGTTGATGGTTCGGGTGTACTCTTGTCATTGGGTTTCTTGGAGATTTTGATGGTGAGGGTACCGCCTTTGACATGATTTTCGGAAAGAGCACCGGCTAAGGTAATAGCATCATGAAGGGTTTGCGGTTTGCTACTCATCACCGAGTCGCGGATTTGCATAGGCAAACCGCCGACATAGTTGTCAATAGCCCCTTTCGAGGGGAGTAACCAAGTGGGGAACCAAGAGGCTAAGATCGTGAAAGAGGTTGGAGTAGGTGGAGTTGTCACCACTCTCTTTCTTAAGTTCTCAAAATTTTGATTCGAGTTTTTGGAGTTCATTCTTTGGGCAAAACTTTTTCATCATGACTTCATTGAGCTTGGTCCATGAGTAAGCCATAGCAACTTCCGCCCGATTAGTGAAAATTTCGCTATTCCACCAAGTACGTGCGGTATCCTCGAACATGCTTGAGGCATACATGGTTTTCTTGGGTTCGAGGCATTCACACAAACCGAAATCACTTTCCATCTTTTCGAACCATTGCAACAAGGTAGTGGCACAGTTCGTGCCAAAAAACTTAGATGGGTTTGCACTAGTGAAATTTTTCAAGGCGAAAGGTGCGGGGTTAGGTGTGGTTTGAGTAACGGTAGGTTGGGTGGCTTGTATTTGAGTTATTAGTCCGGGAATCATAGCGGCGATTTCTTTTGCAACCATTGAGGCCATATGACGACCAGAGTTAAGCTTGCGAGTTTGGCGACGAAGTGGAGGCATTCTAAAATAATAAAAGAGAAATGATATAAGTTTGGGGTAATTGATATAAGTATGAGGGAAATGAGTAAATATGGGGTTTTATTAATTGTGAGTCCTAGTGTTAAGAGGATGAGAATGTTAAAAAAAATTCTTTTGTTGGTAAATCATGTAGATAATTGAAATGTCAAATAGTTTAAATCTTTGAAGTTCGAAATAATGTGTTAAGATTTAAGAGCGAACTTGCATGAACCACCATGACTAGTTGTCCCGACATTAAATCTAAAAAAATCATGGTAAAGTGGGGAGTTGAACATGTGCACGAAATCACTGTGTTTTACACGTTTTGTCCCAAATATCATAATAATACCAATAACAAGTAAACAATGAGGTAATTGGGATGTCGATAACATTATTCCACGTACCACCGTGGCTCTTATTCTTCCAACAAAAATATAAGGAGGCTATCGGAACGCTTTCATTTGACAACTTAAAGTTATTGACATATACAACACGGTTCGTTGGCCTAGAAGACGTACACTATAATTCAACCATCTCATGTAAGTAAATCACCTTCGATTCTTGGAATCTTTTTGTCAAATGGTCGTTTCATAGTATTTCGCATCCTAATTTGGCTACAAACCCGTTATAAAATCAAGCTTTAAGGAGATTATAAATAACGGGATCCAAATTAAGTTTGTGATCAATAAAAACATCATAAAAATTCTACTTTTTGCGGTAAGGTAAGGATACCTTGGATACTATGAAAGTGTGTGCATGTGTACATTTTTGGGATTAAATAAAATAAATTAGTAAATAAATATATAAGTGTAATGAGCAATCAAGTAGGGTAACACGTATAAGCATCACGTATAAGGACCCTAAAGCAAAACCATACTAGGTCGTTACGTCTAACCACCTATCCTATAGTCTTGGCTCTGATACCAATCTATCACACCCCGACCAAAGGCGGAACATGTCGGGGTGCAACGGATTGCCCATGAACAACAAGACACTATTAAAGTGATAATATAAAAAACCCATTAATTTCATTCAATCACCAAAGTAACACATCTCGTTCATACAATTAAACACCAAATACAAGATATAAATATTGTTCATTCTTCTGATGACCTAGCAGTATCAAGTAGAATGGCGTCTTCAAACTCCAAGTCAAGTAATAATCAAACCTGTAACAATGCATAAAATAAAATTTGTCAACACGTATGTTGGTGAGCAATTAAATAGCTTTGAATATATGTATATATATATATATGAGGCAAAATCCACAAATCGTATATGAAACTATAAATAAGAGCAAGTATTGCGGTATATAAATCAAAAAATAAATGAATATCTTTTCTAATCGGTAACAACCGACATACTTGGATAATGAGGCCCTATTATACTAGCACAAGGCTAAAGTAGTTAGGGGATCGTATGATCATACCTATTGAGGCTCAACAACAACATAAAAATAAACACTCGTGCACGTAAAGAATACAAAACATATAACACACAATAGAGCAAGTATTCTAAGTATCATACACCCTAGAGTTTGTGGTTTGAGGATCGAGTATATTAAATCATTCTTGTTTTGAATAAGTATGCATGTTACCCCCGAAGTATAAAAGGGAAAACGGGGGATGAATTGTACTTACGTTAACTAAGTAACTTGAAAGTTGAATTTGTGAATAATCGGAGATCGGTTTAACGAGTAAGACCTAGATTAAACGGGTCTTGAGTTAGTAGGTAGTCTTGAAAATGTTTAAAGTAAAATATAGACAAGTAAAGTAAATAAATAAAGTTTAGGATTTAAAATGTAAATATTTAAGAAATTAAAGAAATGTTTCTTGAAAATTATGTTTACCCGAAATCGGGTCGTGGTATTCCATTCATTAATATTACTCAACCTATGTTAAGTAACTATGTGGGTTATAATGCACTATTGCAAGACCCTTTGTTATATAAATACCAAAATGAGGTTTTAATCGAGTGTTCGGATTTGTCGATTTGAGTCTTGATAATTAACCAAATTCAAAGTCAACTTTCCAAAGTGATAAATGTTATGAGATAACTCAATAAAAATCAAAATACTTAACCAAGTATATAGTTCTATTGTGAAGAACCTTAACATCTGTTAAGCGAGTATTTGGTTTTACCGGTCCAAACTTGTTATAAGATCAACTTGGATTCTGACACACCAAGTATGTTGTGAAAATAATCTAAAATTAGTTTAAAATATATTCTTGAAGAAAAAGATGAGTTTCGGTGACCCAAAACACACTTGTGTGTCTAAAGCGAGTGAACTCGATTTAGTTCGGTTTTGGTTCGGTCCTTGACTCAGAATAATACCTAGGATGGTTGTTACATACCCAAACACCATAGAACTATAAAAACAATTTTTGAAGTTATAATAATCAAATCTTACATGTAACATGTTTATTTAACTATTTAAACAAAACTTGTAAAC
Source organism: Bidens hawaiensis (assembly GCF_021521415.1). Taxonomy (NCBI): domain Eukaryota; kingdom Viridiplantae; phylum Streptophyta; class Magnoliopsida; order Asterales; family Asteraceae; genus Bidens; species Bidens hawaiensis. The sequence goes on along the minus strand of NW_027501079.1, from coordinate 13,263 downwards.
AAGAGTTCGGTTTCGGTTTGGTTCTCAACTCGGGATAAAACCGAGGCTAGTGACCACATACCCAATACCATGTAACTCATTTAACATGAATTAGAAAGTAAACTACATATATTTTAAACAAGACAAGTAAGCATTAAAGGAAATATAGTATAATCAAGGACTATAATGAGTCCTCCATGTATCATTTCCTTGTAGCGTATCACCTCACCCGACCATGGCCGGAGAAGGTGAAAGCTAAAGGAAACAAGGGGTGAATATTATATATATGTTGTACCACAAGCTTCAATTACTATGCAACAAATTAAAATTTAAGAATGGTTCTTGTTTGATTACTAAAAACCTTAAAGAGGTGAAGTTGTGTTCTTGTTTGAGAGAGAAAGAAGTGAATGAAAAAGGTAGAAATGAAAGAGATGAGCTTATTTATATAGGTAAGGAGTGAAGGGTTGGTTATAAAGGTTCTTTTAAGGTTTGCATGTAAATGGGTATGTTTAAAGTGGTCAAACAAGGCACAAACAAACAAGAAAAATGAAAATGACCTGCAGACACGGCTAGGCGTTGCGCGGCCACCATGGAGAGGGTGGTCGCGCGGCGTGACGCCCCTAGCAGGGGGGTCCAGCTTTTGAATATTGGCGATTTAGGCCCCCCTGAAGTTCGTTTTAAGACATTTTTTGCTATAAATAGGTGTTTTAACGTACGGAAAGAGAAGTTTTCTTAACCCGACATTTGAGTAACATAAACAAACCTAAAATCCAATATTTCATTAATGACGACGGATCAAAAAGATCAAAACGGGTCGGGTTTCTGATACAATTACAAATACAAGATAATCCGAAATTGACTAATGTTACACCTGAAAAGTACATACTAAAATACGAACTGTTGGTGAGCTCGTGAGTTTAAGACAAATAATAATAAAGTTGACACATCATGGTATATCACATATCAAGTCCACAATCAAACCTTCAACTAGCATAAGTATCCCCAACTCATACTAGACGTTATACCATCCCAGACTATCGCCCTGCTAAAAGCAATAATCAAACACGTAGGTTATATGCCGCAACGATCCGCATATCTCAGTGTGGTTTACCCAACATAGGGTCACTGTGCATGGGGGTCCCTCAAATAGTACTACCCATACAAGCCTCTTGCCCATCCCTTCGGGCTAATGATTGTGTAAAAGTTGGGACAAAAATTTAGCAGTAAAACACCCCGATAGTTCCATACCATATAAAAAAAGTTTAGGAGTATGTACTAGTTCCCAAAAAAATTTAGTACAAAGGGATTACACACGAGACTCACCGAATGCTCCAAGTAATTCAATGACTAACTCCCCGAAAGTGGTGGTTCCTATGGTAAATAACGAATTATAAATACTTAATTCACTAGTTTCAACCTTCATAAAGGTTCAATGGTGTAACGGGTATTTAACTCTACGCTTTGGCCTAAGTGTTAAGTTCCCGGTGGATAAAGTTTCCTTTTATGGAAAGTTTACTCTTATACAAATTATAATGTTGATGATGTGTGTTCAAGTATTTAGTTTAATTTCTAAATGTGTCAGTTATCTCGTTTTACTTGACAGGGTTTTAGTAAAGTTTCTATATTTAGAAAGTTCGGGCCTCAGGTTCGGTTGCCGGTTACCGTATGGCCATAAAAATCACTTATTCATATCAGTAACATAATAATTTTGAATTGTAAATATCTGGCCTCGGATTTCCAAAAGTTAACAATGTCGGTTGTCACCGGTGTTGTCGGTTTTAGCAGTAAATCTTGAAAATATAGTTCAAATAAACAAATTCTCTTGTAATTAAATTTCCAAATTTTCCAGAAACATAAGGTACATAAAAAAATATTATTTCCATGTCTGAGATTTCAGCAACTTTGGTTTTGTACATTTTTAGCCTTGTACGATTCGATTAAAGCTTGGTTTGGCAAGATCGAGTTAAACACTTAGTTAGTTTTTGGAAAATGAGTAGACACTTAAATTATAACTTTATAAAATTATAGTTACTGTAAAAATTTAGAATGTTCATATTTTTCTATTTTTAAATCTGCCTGTTCGGTTTATGTCGGTAAGTCGCAACTAGCGGTTAAATGTCAAATCTTGACCAAAGAGGTGTTGTAACACCGAATTTCGAATAGTCAAAATAACGCTCCAAATGAAATCCGATAAGGACAATTATATATACGATGTACCAGCGGCGTATCCACCATGTCTTTATCATCTCTACATTTGTATCGTTATTTCAACTACTTTCGATTCTATATTATGACACACAATTGTACGCATTATGATTTCCATGCGAGGACTTCGATAATTATGTAGACGTCCATAATTACCTATATCGTCGGATGGTCCACATATCTCGTCCCATCATGTGGGTTACAAAACGTTTGCAAAATATGATTTTGAGACAATAAGAGTTTTAATACGTTTTGGTTGAAATTAGAAAATATTGTTAAAAACGAATTGAATTTATGAGTTGTTTTAATAAAATATAAAATTTTCTAAAATGCCTCTTGGTAAAAGTTATAAATTCTTAGAAGTTTGAGAAGGAAAAAAATTTCCTTAGGGTTGAGAGTGAAACGAATTGGGATGAGTGAGGTCAAGAGATAAACTAAGAGTACAATATATTAGGAATTTGTCTATTGAAAAGGTAGATTTTATTGTATGAGCATAATTACTTGAAATTGAAATTGTTTAAATCCAAAAATCGAATAAAGGGTCGTTATGATGTATGATTGAGAAAAATAGATTATGTTTAGATAAAAATGACAAAAATATCTTATTTGATAAACTTAGTTATGATTAATTTGATTGATTTGATTTTAAATAACTTGATTAATTAGATCTTTAAAAACTTGAATAATTGAAATTGATTGAATTGAAGTATTTTGATTAGGTTGCAAAGTAGGGTTTAAAAGAATAGGTTTGAAAATTTTTGAGCTTGATGATCCTGATTGAATCGAGAACAAACATGGCATAGGTGATTAGGATTTCCATAGTTGTAGTAGTTACTGGTAACAAAGTATAAAATTTGAGCAAACGTCGTAGCATGAGTTTTAGAATTTAGATGGCATAGACCGGTGTGGGACGTCTTGTGGTACGTAGCATGTATTAACAAGATAATCGGACGATTACATTGGTACAAAATGATATGAGGATTGAATTAAATAATGATAGTGGCAAGTGAAACGTAACAAGTGGATTTAGACGTAAAGTTTATTGTTTGGGACGCTAAGATTTTGGCTGAGATTGATTGTTAATTTGATTAATGGCATATAGTTGATGTTAGGACTTGCGGTTGTTATTGATGTTATTATGAGAATAAGCATGGGTAAATGAATTAAAATTACCAACAATTAGTTTAATGAACACGATTTAGTTGATTGTATTTATATTTCAGAAATTGAGTTTATATTTTAGAGATTAATAATAAAAAAAATTATAAGATGAAAGGTAAATTGTAATGCATGAGATCAATATATACACGCCGTAGAAAATGTTAAAAATCTAAGTTGAGGGTAGAAGTTGACATGTTGTCAATAAATTAATAAGCAAACAAGGTAAATGAGAAAAGACAAATTGAATAATATGGTCAACTAATAACTGGCTGTCGAAATTGTGTCTTTTATAAAAAAAAATTTTTTTTTTTAAAAAGTTTGTTTCGATTTACGAGGATCTAAATATTTTGATCAGTTGACTAAATGCTAATGAACCAAATCCTATAATTTTGATTAAGTAAAACCAAACGTGTAGATAAGTACGACAACCAACGATATTGATCTTTGAAAAATATAAGAAAAAAATTTTCGTATGCGAAAAAAGATACTTAAAATGATAAATTTTCCATATTGGGTTTGTTCCAAAATAACTAATTTAGACAAATAATCGTTTAAGGTATAATTGAATACAAAATATGTTTAGACGAAATGATTAAGACGATAAATATCTTCTTTGTGAAAATATAACTACGATTGGTTTAATTCAAAACACCTTTGTTAATTGAGCTTATGAAAACTTAAATATTTGAGATCGAATGATTTGGGCACCTCGAATAGGTTTGTGAAAACGAGGTTTAACTAAGGTAAGCTCGATGAAATTAAGTCTTGCGGGTCTAGAATCTAATAAGCGAGAACGACCTTGTTACATGAAGAAAGCCTGAAGGCATAGAGTTGATAGTTTTAAGCTAAATGAGCATGGGTAGTACGGTACGGTGCCGGTACAATTCGTACTCGGCGTGAATTAGTAAAGAACAATGCGTTGTTATGAGGGTGGGTAAGGGTAAATGAATAGAAATTTCTCTGAAAGAAATTAGTGAACAAGATTAAATTAATTGCATTAGCGTTTTGAGTTAGAATTTATACTCTAGAGATTGTAGGAGCTATTTCTCTTACTGTACTCGTGGTCATAAAGCGGGTGTAGAGAATATATTATCTATATTGTTTGATGTAGAAATCCTTCTATAATTATGTAAATTAAGATTAAGTGAGTATAAATAATAAGTTGTGCAAATTTTTATTAGTTATTAAGGAAATAGTGATATTCGACATAAGTTGTGCTAGCGTTAATCATGACTTAAGAATAAGTCAGAATTTAAATGAGATAATCTATTTGACAATTTGTTAAGTAACTGATATAATCAATGAGGTGATTTGATATGAGATTTTTGTCAAAGCATAACAAATTAAAAATGTTAATACTTAAGATTTGAGGGTGATAACTGAGATGTAATTGATAGTTATTGGGGGTATTGAGTTACTTGTGATAAGTTTGTTAATTGATAACGTGATAATCGTGAACATGAGAGATATTGTTCAAATATTAAGGTATTTAATAATACTTTTATTATAATTGATAGTTTGATGATGTTGTAATATGCGTATAAGAAAATAGCTATTAATTGCTGTTGATAATTTGTGAACGTGATAATATGAGTGCGGGATAACCGATTAGATAATTAAATAGTAAGTTGTTTATATGGACTTGTGATAACGTAGTCCCAGTGAGTGAATGATTTGTGCTCCATCATGAGGATAAAAATATTTGTGAGTATGTGAATGAATTGAGTCAATAAGTCTTGATCCAATGTAATTGAATAATTAAATAATTGAGTAACTAAATCATATAATAGGTTGTTTCGACTGAAATCAAACGTACAAACAACTAAACAAGTAACGAAAGTTTCAATTAAGTAATTAAGTCAATTAATAACGTGTTTCAAATAAAATCAAATACATAAACAAATAATAATAAATAACATAAGTTTATCGATATATCACCACGCGTGATAATGCTCCAACCAAATATCGTAAATATAATAATTGTGAAAATGAATAGTTGGCGTGTTCATGGCGTCCCATGGAATTTTCACTCGACTAGACATTTAAAAGTAATAAAATAATAACAATAAAACACAATGGAAAAATTTAATCGTTAACTAATTACGTTAAACGCTTAAAAGGTAAAAACAAAACTTAGGAAATCCTAAAAGAAATTCCCGTCAACAAAGGCAATCAACAAAAATTTAAATGTAAATATATATCTTGGGAATAAGGCATTGTGTCGGAGTTATAAAAATACTTTGATAATGAGACACAGTCTCGGAGTAATAAAATAATTTGAGAGTGAAGCATAGCTTCGGAATTATAAAAATATTTTGAGAGTGTGACATGAGCTCGGAGTTGTGTGTGCATGACAATAAAATAAACATTAAACTAAGCAGCTAAATAAGTACTTAGTCTAGCAGGTAATTACGCAAGCTGTAAACATTTAAATATAACACATAAGGTAAACAAATAGACACGTATGGGGTCCTAAGCATATTTCTAGGACTTTTCTAACGACTTATCTTAAAACTTCGGCTCTGATACCAATCTGTCACATCCCAACCTACGGCGGAAATGTCGGGGCGTGAGTTGATTGCCACAGCTCACAAGGTACTATCATGCAATTGTAAAGCGACAATATCTAATTAATTTATTAATTGTCAACGAACATTTAAGTACAACAAAAACAGAGAAAATTACAATACAAAACCAACTATTCTTGTTTATGTTTAACATCCTAAGGTCATCTCTACGTGAGCTTCAGTTCGATAAGTAATCCAATCTATAACCTGCAAATACGTACAAAATATATATATTTGTCAACAACACATGTTGAGTGAGTAGATTCACCAGTTTTGACATGAACAAAATGATAATCTATAATGATATAAATAATAGAGTAAAAATAAGCAAAACTGTTATCTGTGAGTATAAACAATGAAAGTGTTAAGCAAGTAATGAGTGTCGGTGAAACCATTGCCAATGTGATCGGGCTCCGGCCACTACGACGGTCGTATGATCATACTATAATAAGATTATGTTGGACCTCTCCGAATGCGATTCAAGTAAGCAAGTAAGCAAAAAGCAAGTAACAAACAGTCATTCAATTGATACACAACACAAAGATCACAGTTTGCGTTTGAGAAATAATAAGATAAATAATTTGATAAATGGTACGCAAGTGTCCCCAAAATATTTGAAAACAAGTAAAATAGGGGAGTGATTACTCACCTGATTAAATGAACGAAGTAAAAGTGAGGATGTGAGGATGAGAGCTGTTAAACCCCTTCGGGATTCATCGACAAGAATTCCTAGTTAAATATAATAATACAGATTAATAATGAGACAACGTTTATAATAAATTAAAGTTTCGATGTGATTGAGTTACGTTTGAGATTAGGATGTTTATCAATTGAACGATGGGTTTCAATTGTTATTATTATTGCGAAATCAACATTATTATTCACCATTTATCTATAAGATTATTAGCTTTATTATTTATAAAATACAACTAATATACAAATTAAATAAAATGATTTGATTAAAAATATAATTTACTAAATATGAATATATAATAATATAAATAAATAATTACAACATAAACGTTTTTAAGTAAATAATTATAATAGTAATATTTGAATTAACATGCATTTTGAATCGTTAGCGAAAATCTAATGAAAACAATTTGATGATGATAAAAAATAATAATAATAATAATATATTTATATATATAACATAAATATAGGCAATTTGTAAAGGCATTCAACAACGAGAAAACACCAAGATTGATGTCGCGTTTTAATAAAATAATGATGATTTATTATTATTAAAAATATGCTTATATATATACACGTAAACGAAAGCTTTTAACGAGGTTTGACAAAACAATAAACTCCAAGATTTCGGTTTTAATAAATTAATATTTACTTAATAACTTAAATTTAATTTAACATTTACTTAAAATTAATTATGATAATTAATAATAAAGAAATAAACTACTAAAAAGAAAATGCCTAAAATATCGGGGTGGCCGGGTTCGAACCCGCGACCACCCATACATAACACCCACCCTAAACCATCTGCTCTAAGCTGACAATTGGTTATTGAATGAAAAACAATGATTAAATACAAACACAAGCAGAACCCCAAATTGATATGAAATCTAATTATCCAATTGATAAATCTGTTGTTTGTTTGATTAATTAACCATAGGGTTAATGTTAGACATGCATAAACGATCATATATAATAAACAAATTACCAGATACAACTATCAGATGATGGTGAACGGTGGATACACAGCCACCGACCTGACGAGCTCAAACAGCGACAACCAGACGAAGTAGGTGCAATTTGAGATGGGGTAAAGGTTTGCGGAGGGTATAGGGTTGTGCAGACGTGAGGAATTGAGTTATAATCATACTTAAGGTATAGAATCGATTTTAGGTCAAAGACGGTTAGTATAAGATCAATACGTATCATAGTACAATCTAGTTTCCTAATTACTAGTGATAGTAGGCCGCCTATAGCATGAGGATTAAAACCCCTAAATCAATTCCAAGTTAAACGCGAGAATTACAGGCCAAGCTAAACAAACGAGTTCGGGTTTGGTTTGAGCATGAATACGGGTTTATGGGTTGGGTTAATGGGTTAAAAATATTATAATAATAACAGAAATTGCAATATGGCCCTTGTAGTTTGAAGGTGGAAACACATTTGGGTAGTAATTTTAGTTAGGGTAACTTTTCTCATTACTAGAAAGTTTTAAGTATGTACAATAAATAATTTAGAATAATATTATAACAGTAAATTAACTCGATAAACGCGATATATTAGTTGATAAAATTTCTCGATCATGAAACGGGTCGGGTTAAGGATATAATATTAATATGAAAATCCGAGTTGTTACAGTCTCCCCTACTTTAAGGAATTTCGTCCCGAAATTAAAGGATACTATAACAAAACAATTAAATTTCGAGGAAAAGAAAATTTTTACATATATAACTTTTATAATTTATCGTAACACCGAATTTCGAATAGTCAAAATAATGCTCCAAATGAAATCCGATAAGGACAATTATATATACGATGTACCAGCGGCGTATCCACCATGTCTTTATCATCTCTACATTTGTATCGTTATTTCAACTACTTTCAATTCTATATTATGACACACAATTGTACGCATTATGATTTCCATGCGAGGACTTCGATAATTATGTAGACGTCCATATTTACCTATATCGTCGGATGGTCCACATATCTCGTCCCATCATGTGGGTTACAAAACGTTTGCAAAATATGATTTTGAGATAATAAGAGTTTTAATACGTTTTGGTTGAAATTAGAAAATATTGTTAAAAACGAATTGAATTTATGAGTTGTTTTAATAAAATATAAAAATTTCTAAAATGTCTCTTGGTAAAAGTTATAAATTCTTAGAAGTTTGAGAAGGAAAAAAATTTCCTTAGGGTTGAGAGTGAAACGAATTGGGATGAGTGAGGTCAAGAGATAAACTAAGAGTACAATATATTAGGAATTTGTCTATTGAAAAGGTAGATTTTATTGTATGAGCATAATTACTTGAAATTGAAATTGTTTAAATCCAAAAATCGAATAAAGGGTCGTTATGATGTATGATTGAGAAAAATAGATTATGTTTAGATAAAAATGACAAAAATATCTTATTTGATAAACTTAGTTATGATTAATTTGATTGATTTGATTTTAAATAACTTGATTAATTAGATCTTTAAAAACTTGAATAATTGAAATTGATTGAATTGAAGTATTTTGATTAGGTTGCAAAGTAGGGTTTAAAAGAATAGGTTTGAAAATTTTTGAGCTTGATGATCCTGATTGAATCGAGAACAAACATGGCATAGGTGATTAGGATTTCCATAGTTGTAGTAGTTACTGGTAACAAAGTATAAAATTTGAGCAAACGTCGTAGCATGAGTTTTAGAATTTAGATGGCATAGACCGGTGTGGGACGTCTTGTGGTGCGTAGCATGTATTAACAAGATAATCGGACGATTACATTGGTACAAAATGATATGAGGATTGAATTAAATAATGATAGTGGCAAGTGAAACGTAACAAGTGGATTTAGACGTAAAGTTTATTGTTTGGGACGCTAAGATTTTAGCTGAGATTGATTAATTTGATTAATGGCATATAGTTGATGTTAGGACTTGCGGTTGTTATTGATGTTATTATGAGAATAAGCATGGGTAAATGAATTAAAATTACCAACAATTAGTTTAATGAACACGATTTAGTTGATTGTATTTATATTTCGGAAATTGAGTTTATATTTTAATAATAAAAAAAATTATAAGATGAAAGGTAAATTGTAATGCATGAGATCAATATATACACGCCGTAGAAAAATGTTAAAAATCTAAGTTGAGGGTAGAAGTTGACATGTTGTCAATAAATTAATAAGCAAACAAGGTAAATGAGAAAAGACAAATTGAATAATATGGTCAACTAATAACTGGCTGTCGAAATTGTGTCTTTTATAAAAAAAGTTTTTTTTAAAAAAAAGTTTGTTTCGATTTACGAGGATCTAAATATTTTGATTAGTTGACTAAATGCTAATGAACCAAATCCTATAATTTTGATTAGGTAAAACCAAACGTGTAGATAAGTACGACAACCAACGATATTGATCTTTGAAAAATATAAGAAAAAAATTTTCGTATACGAAAAAAGATACTTAAAATGATAAATTTTCCATATTGGGTTTGTTCCAAAATAACTAATGTAGACAAATAATCGTTTAAGGTATAACTGAATACAAAATAAGTTTAGACGAAATGATTAAGACGATAAAAATCTTCTTTGTGAAAATATAACTATGATTGGTTTAATTCAAAACACCTTTGTTAATTGAGCTTATAAAAACTTAAATAATTGAGATCGAATGATTTGGGGCACCTCGAATAGGTTTGTGAAAACAGGGTTTAACTAAGGTAAGCTCGATGAAATTAAGTCTTGCGGGTCTAGAATCTAATAAGCGAGAACGACCTTGTTACATGAAGAAAGCCTGAAGGCATAGAGTTGATAGTTTTAAGCTAAATGAGCATGGGTAGTACGGTACGGTGCCAGTACAATTCGTACTCGGTGTGAATTAGTAAAGAACAATGCGTTGTTATGAGGGTGAGTAAGGGTAAATGAATAGAAATTTCTCTGAAAGAAATTAGTGAACAAGATTAAATTAATTGCATTAGCGTTTTGTAACGATTCCGACGAAACCAGATATGCCCTAACCGGTAGACAATAGTTACGTTATATTTAATGTCGGGTACATGAATTACCATAGTAATTATACTAGAATACATGGTTCACTGTATTGATTGTACGTGAATATATAATTCATCGTATTGAATATGCGATTAATCGATCGATAGTTATTGAAACCCGAACGAATCGAGGGTTCAATTATAGACGATATCTATAATATTTAGTGATTTTACGAAGCATTAATGCTTCGGGATAAGTAAAGTACGGCACAGAAAAAGAATTTCGATGTAATGATACGTCGGTACATTAAACGAAACCTTCAATACCAAACCGAGCAAGAGATGATCGATCAAGCCGAAAAAGATGCGCAATAATTAATAATATGATGTTTTAAGTTAATAAATGTCATGGTTTAAGTTTTTAAAGTTTTTAAATCGGTTTTAAATAAATTTCATTTTTAAGCCAAAAACGACCGTTTTAGCCTCGTTTTAAGCCGAGTTAAACATTTAACCGAAAAACGAACTGAACCAGATTATCCAAAACATTATCCGGATTTCGAAAATCCAAACATGTGGCTAGAAATGGAGAGGTGGGTCCCACCCCACCCCCCTCATATTCCGATCGGCATTAAGGGGTTACACCCCATTCATTTTATTTTTTTTCACAAACAATTCAACATTCATAATCTCCTCTCCATTCTATGATCCAAAAACCCGGAATTGTAGCAAGAAAACCGAGGTAAAAATCGAGTCATTTACGTTTCCATATTCGTTTCTTGAGTTTATTTGCAAGAAAATGAGGTTTCAAAGATGAAAACCGATTCTTGCATGATCAAGTGATTTATACGGGTTATACAAGGGATCTTGGTCCAAGAAAGGAGTTAAACGAACCAAAAACGAATTTTTACGGTTTAAACTTTAGTTTTGAAACAATAACCGAAACTATAGTGTAAGAGGCTTGATTGTGAGTGTAACTTGCTTGGTATTATTTTATGTTGGTTGTAGGTTCTGTATTTAGTGGTAAATAAGGCGGAAAGACGAGTTTGTAACTTGTAGTGGCGGAAAACAAAAGGTATATTCGGTTTATGTTCGGTTATGAGTGTTTTGTGACAGATTGTGGTGCGTTTAGAGTTAGGTCATGAAATTTTACAGAGGAGTTAAATACATGTAAATATGAGTTCTGTGAATTTTTGGTAATTTTGGACAAAGGATGAATATTTGGTGAATTTAATGCTCGGTTTTGGCTAAAAATGGTGAAAAATAGTTAAATATCATGAAAAATTCTGGAAAATTGCAGATAAGTTTTTTATATCATTTAAAAGTCACACACAAAATTCTAGGTCAGTTGGAGAAGTCTAAGTAGGCTTTTCGGTTATACGAGTTCTAGGGTTTTTTAGCTCGGTTTTAGTGAAAATGGCATGTAAAAAGAGATTTTGGTTCTGGAAAAATTACAGGGGACTATGTGGATGGCAGGGGACATCCAAGAAAAATTTGGGATTTTTCTAAGGTCGTTTGGTATTTACGACATATTTAATGTTTAAATGGTGTTTAAAAATAGATAAATAAATTTTAAATATAAAAATTAATTCTGGAAATATTTTTATAAAATTCCCCACTGTCAAAAAGTGATTTGTGCAAAATTTCAAGATCCGAGACTAAACGGATAATTATTTGTGCTAAAAAGAAAATAAAAACAAACTTTTAAAGCTTAAAACGCGTAAACCGGTAAAGCTTGCCTAAACGAGCTGACTGGTGTATAAAAACCCTAAAAATAAACTATTTTCATATAACTGAGTTAAACAAGTAAAAATAAATCATCCGAAAATAATTCGGATGATTTGGGTAATTTTATCCGATAACACAGTTTCCGGTGCACTAAAGACGGAAACGGGTCCCGCGGCCAATCGGGGCGTCTAAACCGAGTTCTAATTTCACAACTTTAATTAAATTATCAGTCAACTACTATTTTCGGGTCGTGTGTGACCAAACTCATTTTGAAACGTAAAATCGGATATCCGTGCTAGGCACGCAAAACGGGGAAAACAAACTAGTAGTAATTTTGACTATTGAACTCTAAACGATATCACAATCTGAGTCCGGAGAAGTGTTTCTGGGTTAACATTGCCCCCGGAATGGGTACAGCACTGGGTTAACAGTGTCCCCAGATGTACTGGTTAACACGGTTAAAGATTATATAAACTATAATTGTATAATAACGATCGTAGGGATCATATTACAGATTGGACGTGTTAACTGATAATGATTGTTGTTACCTGCTTGCATGTGCTAAGGTTTGTTTCACGAGCCCTTTTTTCTGAATTGTTTTTAAATATTTTCCCGGGGCGGAAAGCATGTTACTATTGAAATGTTTAAGTACATACTGAACGCATGGATTTGCGTGTATTTATAAATATTTGATTGTACGGGAGTCGTACGGAATGGGTACAGTACTGGGTTAACAGTGTCCCCGGATGTCCCTAGAAGTGTTTCTGGGTTAACATTGCCCCCGGAATGGGTACAGTACTGGGTTAACAGTGTCCCCAGATGTCCCTAGAAGTGTTTCTGGGTTAACATTGCCCCCGGAATGGGTACAGTACTGGGTTAACAGTGTCCCCAGATGTCCTTAGAAGTGTTTCTGGGTTTACATTGCCCCCGGAATGGGTACAGTACTGGGTTAACAGTGTCCC
>NW_027501078.1:0-84902 GCF_021521415.1 Bidens hawaiensis | reverse complement strand
AGTGCGAGCATTGCAACTCACGATTCATACCAACTTACCCTATCAGATTCGTGATGCACAACTTGAAGCTTTGAAAGATGATAATCTTCCATCGGAACTCATGCGGGGCATGAACAAGCAACTTGAAACCAAATCGGACGGGGTCCGATATTTTGAGAACCGGATTTGGGTTCCACGATACGGAGAGTTGAGAACTCTAGTGATGGACAAAGCACACAAGTCCCGATATTCTATCCACCCTGGCTCAGATAAAATGTACCACGACTTAAAGGCACTTTACTGGTGGCCAAATATGAAAGCCGACATTGCCACCTACGTGAGCAAATGCTTGAATTGTGCCAGAGTCAAAATAGAATACCAGAAACCATCTGGCCTGCTACAGCAACCGGAACTTCCAATGTGGAAATGGGAACACATTTCAATGGATTTTATCACGGGATTACCTAAAACACCGACGGGATGCGATACCATCCGGGTGATCGTTGACCGGTTAACTAAATCGGCACACTTCTTAGCAATTAAGGAATCGGACAAAATGGAAAGATTGACTCGCGTTTACATGAAGGAAGTAGTGTCTAGACACGGAGTGCCTGTCTCAATCATTTCTGATCGAGATTCTCGTTTCACTTCGCACTTTTGGAAGTCACTACAGAGCGCACTAGGCACCCGTCTTGATATGAGCACAGCATGCCATCCTCAGACGGATGGGCAAAGTGAACGAACTATTCAGACCTTAGAGGACATGTTGCGTGCATGTGTGTTGGATTTTGGAAAAAGTTGGGAACCTCACTTACCTTTGGTAGAGTTTTTCGTATAATAACAGCTACCACGCAAGTATTAAAGCAGCGCCGTTGAAGCACTGTACGGACGGAAGTGTCGATCACCTCTCTGCTGGGCAGAGGTGGGTGACAGCCAAATCACTGGTCCAGAACTGGTACTTGAAACTTCGGAAAAGATTGTTCAAATCCGAAACCGCATGGCAGCAGCACGAGATCGCCAAAAGAGTTACGCCGACAAGCGCCGAAAACCTCTCGAATTTCAAGTGAATGATCAAGTGTTACTCAAAGTCTCACCTTGGAAAGGTGTGGTTCGCTTTGGGAAGCGAAACAAACTCAACCCACGATACGTTGGTCCTTACCGGATAACGGAACGCGTTGGTCCGGGTGGCGTACCGACTGGACTTACCAGCGGAACTCAGCAGTGTACACAATGTTTTCCACGTATCCAATTTGAAGAAATGCCTATCTGATGAAACCCAAGTAGTCCCTTTGGACGAACTGCAAGTTGATGAACAGCTACGCTTCATTGAAGAACCAGTCGAAGTTTTGGATTGGGAAACCAAACACTCAAGCAAAGCAAAATTCCAATCGTTAAGGTTCGTTGGAACTCGAGACGTGGACCGGAGTTCACGTGGGAACGCGAGGATCAAATGATGAAAAAGTATCCTCACCTTTTTGAAGGCTGACCAAACACCGGAAACCGCGAAACCCGACAAACCGTCAGAAATCACCGGAAGTATGAATTAAATTTCGGACGAAATTTCTTTCTACTAGGGGATGATATGACAAACTGAAAATTTTTCTTACTTTTTCAGACACTCATCACGACTTGACTCAAATTTTCGGGACGAAAATTCTTTAACATGGGATTGATGTGACAATCGTCAATTTCAGGTTAACTCCGTTAACTCAACTCCGTCAATTCAAACTTAAAGATCATTGAATCTATAACGCACACCTCATTACATTTAAAACTAGGGTTTAAATGACGCTTAACACTTACTACATGTGTAGTCTTTCGGGAATTGCACCGAAACGCAAACGAGTTGACGCAAACGATTGGTGAATAAACGAAAAACATCAAAACAATAATTATGTGATAATTATGTGTTAGACTTATGTGTTATGTGATAACATTGTATAAACGTTAACTCAATGTGCTAGAACTAGTTATTTAAGCTAGAAAAGTAACATTTGGAAGTTGAGGACTAAAGTGTAACATGTTATTATAAATAATAACATAAACCTAAAACCCTAACACTCTTTCTCTCCCTCCCAACCCGACGGCAGCCTCTAGACCCCCCCCCCCCCTTGCGATCGGCCCTCATACACACACATACAAGCAATCTTTCAAGCTTTTGATTGAAGATTAAGGTGCTAGGAAGGTATAAACGACTATCCTTTGCATCCTTTATACTTAATTTCAATTTTTAATAGGTTAATTAAAAACCCTAGGGCCGATTTTTGTATACAAGTTGTGTTCATATGTTTTGTCTGATTTGATGATGTATTGATGATGATTTGATACCTAGTATTGATATTATTACATGTTAATTGTTGTGTCTTTGAGTTGAGATCAAATAAAACCCTAACCATGTATGTATGGTGAAATTGATATGCATGGATAGTGGTTATAGTGTCTAGAATGTTATATGAATGATTTGTGGTCCATAGATAGTTAATATGTTGAGTTTGGATGCAAACAGTTTCTGGACAGATTGTGTTGTTGATGTTCAATTGACTGTAGCGGGGTGTAAATGGGAAAATTGGTTGAGATAATTGATACTATAGTAAACTAGGTTGAGTCTAGTTTCTAAAGAATATAAATTTGCAATTTTTGGACGAGTAAAGGTTAACCTTTATGATTTTACAAAAACGTTGTGCAAAGCTGAGTTGTTAGACCTGCTGTTAGGTTGTTTTGTAAATGTTATATCTCATGAACTACGAGACCAATTGGGTTGGTTCCACTTCTGGAAGTTGACATGTTGAGTTAGGAACCTAACCCAAGTGGTCTTGCATTTGTTGTATTTTTCATTTAACGGGAATTTCAAATAACATTCTGTTGCGCATGAATTTGACTGTTATGAGTTTGCTGTAATGTTTTAATCATTGTGAGAAACATATGTGGAATAAAAATAAAATAAAATATGTTCTGGAAACCTAATACATGTATTCTTTTGTGATGATTTTTGGTAAATTAATTGAGATGCTATGATCGGTGGAATAGACTAGTTTTACAAGTAGAATTCTGTCGTTAAGAAACTAGTTGCTGAATTTTGTAAAAGTTGCATGAAACATGGTGGTTGCTAATTAATTATCGTGTTTTGACCAAATTGCCCTTGCGGGGGATAATTGGTAACTAATTTTCGTATTTTGACCAAAATTCCCTTGCGGGGAATAATTGCTAGTTAATTGTTATGTGTTGACCAAATTGCCCTTACGGGGAGTAATTGCTAGTGATGTACATTATTAATACATGACACATAAATAATTGCTCACACATGCAACGTATCACAGATGTACTTGTTAAAGTCACACACGATTCACAAACGAAACACGAAACACATTGTGTGCATAGGTATTATGTGTCGGGTCTAGAGACTCGATAATAGTTCCGACACTTAGAAAATCTCTTTGTTGTTTTAGAACGCTAGAGAGAGTTTTTCTGTGACGCGCATCCTTTGGTGATTTATTTTGGGAATTCTTCGCAAACAGTGAGTTTCACTTACCCCTTTTAAACTGTTTTAAACGCTTTTTAACTTGGGGGAGATAACATACTCCGATAAACGCATTTAAGATTTTGTTAGTAAATTATATATCACTTGTAAAGGCTAAGTAGCAAACGAAAACAATTGAAGTCCTACACATCGAACCGGTTAATATTTGGAATAGCGAGTCACTGTTGAGTAGTACTACTGGGTTTGACAAACCCCACCCAACGCTAAACTCGACTGGAGGTCGAGCGGGTGTAATTTTGGCTAACACGTACCATGGTCTGGATGACCTGGTGACAAGGCACTTGATAAACAGTCAGCTTCGGTGTCGAACACTTAGTAATACTTGTTGTATAGGCTAGCTACCTATCGATATATAATTGATTTAACACTATCTGGTAACGCAAAACGCAAAACGCAAAACGCAAAACGCTAAACACTTTTTTTATTATTTTCTTTTTATAATTAAACTAATCAAATAAAAACCAATTTATTTAAATAATTAAATAAAAATGCATTAAAATTAAAAAGAAATACAGAAAAATACATAACTAAAAATATAAAAAAACATAACTAAAGAAAAAAATAAAAAAAAAACATAACTAAAAACATACTAATATCCGTAATATTCGCGCATTTTTTTACGTCGTCGTTGAAACAATAATGCGGCTTCCTCGTGAAACCCCTCCACTTTGAGGGATTCGTAGTCTTCTTTCATTTGACGTAATTCCAACGTCCGGTTAAGCTTTTCTTGTTGTTTGTTGGATGCTCGAGGTCGTTTCCTATTTCCGTGGCATTTGTTTCCAAATGACCGACCAACTCGTTTATTTTATGGGGCGCCATATTGAATCGTGTTGACGACGAACCTTCCCCCTTATTTTTTCTCGATCTCCCACGTGGTCGAGGAAACTCCTCTACTTCTTCGTCGTCGGCTAAATTAATCGTGTCGTCCAGGAAGAAGCTACGAGCATCGAAGAGTGTGTTTGGTGTGCTCGGATTTGTCGACGACGATGTCTTCGACCTTTTTGAAGGCCGGGATGAGCCGGTTCATCGGGCGACCGGAGACGGTTGGTGCCCCGCTCCATTTCGCGCAACCGCGTAGTTTTCCCCAACAATTCAAATACTTGAATGGTTTCCCGGGCCGGTCAAAAGTTTGGCCTTGAGCTCGAAAGTCGCTCAAGGCTTGAGCTATAATGTTGGCGTCGTTATGCCCCGCTACGCCAGCCGGGCCCCTGCAACCGGTTAAATATCCCGGCAAATTTTTGACAATCGGCGGTTAAGCCCCTTCCAGTGGGCTTGAACCGCTTCTTTTCCCAGTAGTCTTTGGGTTTATTGGTTATCGTGAGCCAAGCTTCAAAGACTTTCTTCCAAAAAACCCCGGTGGCTTGAAAGTTAGCTACCGATTAAAATTATTTCTCACAGTTAGTATACATTTTAATAAACACTAAATACATTTTTAATAAATACTTAATATTAAAAACTTACCAACGTTGGGATCCTCCGAAATGACGATCCAAGCCCTTGCGAGGGCCACCCTCCTCCTACTCGCTTCAATGCTTGTATGGATCACGTTGCGCCATCAGCTCCCCCGGTTGTTTCTTTTTGTGTTTACGGGTCGCCTTTTTGCTTGAACCGGAGGCCCGTGCTGTTTGCGTCTTCGGCACCTTCACCGGCTTCGACTCCGGTGGTGTAGACCCGAATGCCAACATTGAGTTTTGGGGGCTGAGATAGTTGGCGTACATGTTAGGTTCGGGTCGGAAAAATTGAAACGGATAGCTCGGTTGGTTTCGGTTCATCGGGTTCCATTGTAAGTTCGGTTGGTTCGGTTGGCTCGGTTGCGACCACACGTTTGACCGAAAAGCAAGGAATTGGTAGTTCGGTTGGTTCGGGTTGTTTCTAGGATTCATTTTGCTAATTTTTTTTTTAAGAATTTGGGTATGAATTATGTATAAAATGGATATAAAATGGAGAAGATGAGTGTAATGTTTATATATTAATATATATATTGTTTTTATTAATTATTTTTTTTACATTTGACCGTTTGCAACGGTCATTAGAATATAATAATAATATTTTCAAACACTCCGGGCGTTAAAAGAACCCCGCCCCCGCCTCCGCCCCTTATCGCCCAAAAATCACCGGGGCCGGCACTTATCGCCCAAACCTACGCCCATTACATTGGACTTATGCCTTCACTGCCAGCAACTTATCCATTCATTCGTTCAGTTACATTAGCCTCCTCCTCCGACGTTAAATAAAAAGTTTGGCATTACATTAAAGAAACTAATTAAGACAATTAAGATAGATGTCAGTTTCGACTCTTCCTC
The DNA here is from genome assembly GCF_021521415.1 of Bidens hawaiensis. NCBI lineage: Eukaryota > Viridiplantae > Streptophyta > Magnoliopsida > Asterales > Asteraceae > Bidens > Bidens hawaiensis. The sequence goes on along the minus strand of NW_027501078.1, from coordinate 79,082 downwards.
AAGATATTTTTTTTTAAATATTTTTAAGCTTATTTATCTATATATACATTACATATTAAGCATATTATATGGGCATAATGGTCATTATACCAATCCTGGGAGACGCCGCTAAAGTTTGTTGTAGGTTCAGAGAACGTTACGGTTATCGCGAGCGACCTTAACCTTCAATTGCATATCAACATTATGGTGTAATAATATCAATAACGAAACTGACAATTAATTTTTTATTTATTTTATTTTTTTTTAACAATTATAGTGCAGTCATAATACTTAATCAATTCCCTTTTTACTCATTACTAATCTATTATTTGAATTATGATTTGTGTTAGGCTAATCGTTTCTCCATTCTCAAGGTTTTTTTTTTGAATTTGGACTTAAATTTTGTGTGACGGTGAATTGGTGATCTTGGTTGCATTTGTTTTCTTTGTATATAATTGTTTAACACAAAAGATTACTTCCTCAAAACAATCTCCACAGAGACTAATTATGTAAAGTATGTTGAATTTCATGAAGCTTTGCTTGAGATTTAATCTTTGATTATTGTTATCTATGTCTTATGTCTTGGTTAGTTGGTTGATTCTTGATATTTGCTTTTTATAGGTCTGTGATTTCTGATGGAAAAGTATTAGCAATGGGTTGAATGGAAATCTGAAAACTGTTTTGTTAATTAGATTTGTCTTGCCTCTTTTATTATTGACAACAACCCCCCCCCCCCCCCCCACCCCCACCACCGGCACCACCACCAAGGCTTCCGGATACTGGAGCCAATCAACCTATTAAACAGGTATTTGTTATTATTATTATATTTATTGACAAATTGGATAAAAGAGTAACCAACTTTAGTCTACTTTTTTATGGGTAACACAGTTTATTCATACTCACAAAAAAGGCCAAAATTTCTTGACATTTTTGTTATTTAAGTTGGTGGTTTTACACGCACCAAATCATGTAAAATTAGGCTTGTAAAAGAACCGAACAAACATGAACGGGGCGACGTTCATGTTCGCTCATGTAACTCAAAAGATGAACAAACAATCGAATACGAAAAACTATATGTTCGTTAAGAAAATGAACATATTTGCATTCGTTTGTGTTCGTTCGACAACAGTATAAGTGAACGTTCGCGGACGAAAATAAACGAACAAAGCTGAGATAAATGCAGTCAAAAGAGATATGATGAACAGTGTGCTGGGCCTAAAACCTATGAAAAACTAGACTAAGTTATAATGAGCCAAATGTGAAAAATGTTAAAAAAACGTAGTAACTTTTGCATATACATGCAATTAGACGGGTTGAAATCTTATTCCTTTTGGGTCAAAGCTATTGCAAAAGCTGGTTATTAGGGTTTCAAGAACCGTTCGTTTAGAATGTTAACGAAGAAACATAAACATGTACACACTCCGTTAACGAATGTGTTCATGAACAAACCTTGTTTGTCTTTCTTCGTTTCTTCCATTTAAGTTAAATTACCGCACATGAACAAGCCGCACTTGAGTTCGTTTACAGGCATACTAACGGTAATAGTTTATCTTAACTATTTTTTTTCCTAATGGGTTTGTGGTAGTCTACTAACAAACTATTGAAGCATAATGGAAAGGGAGCCGAAATTTGGATTACGGTAAAGCAATGAAGGCAGTGGACAGCGGGTTCGCTCCTTAAAGGGTCATGATCGGGACTGAAAACATAGAAAGATGAAAGCTATCGGTCAATGATCATGCGGTTTGCAGCTGCTTAAATGACAACAGACGAGCCAAATGTGCGTGCATTCCGAGTGGTTTTGAGATCAAATCATGGTGTATAGAACAACAGTGATTCAGTATGTTTGGTTGCTGTGCAGGAGGCGCTTTGGGGATGAAATTGATGATCAACTGATACATAATAACTAATTTTGGGCTACCAAATAGACTGACACAACAGGTTGTTTTCTGTTTCGGGGCAGAATCGACGTGTACTAACGGGGGGGGGGGGGGGGGTTCATAGGACACCATTGTAGATGATCAAGGGCTTTTACGAGGCTGCAGAGGCTGGAAAATCCTCGTGGTGGTGGTGAAAAAGTGAAGTCGCCGGTGATGGTTCGCGGCAATAGTGAGTTTGAATTTTAACGAGTATGAATAAGCGTGTACAAAACTCTTTTTTTAATTTTATTTTATCATCGGTTTTCATTAGTGAGACTTTGTTTAAATTGTTTGACATGAATACAATATATATGATGGTTATGTTTAATTTTGTGAAGATATAATAACAGTTCGTTGTATGCAAATTCAATATTAGATAAACCTATTACCAAGGCTACTTTGGTTAATGTATAATGCAATATTCCTTAGTTTTGGTACATTTAGATAATAACATATTATATCTTGATTTCGTAGACTTAATCTAAATTTACCAATTTGCCCCTTTGTAAGATTGTAAAATGTTTTATAGTTTTTGAGATATAAAACAATACAATAACTAATATCCAGGGATTACTATTAAATACAAATTATATGCAAGCTAATTAATCAATTACAATCCTTAATACTATACTAGTTGAAACAATCAGTGACCAAACATGATTTGCTTTTTCATAATCAATTACAATCCCTTAATACTATACTAGTTGAAACAGAACCATAATTAGCTTAAAAGCATTTAAGACTGAAATGAATAACATACATAAAAGACCATACCTTTGAATATGAATCTTTGGCTTGATGGTGTTGTCTTCTTTGGGCAAAATTGAAAAAGGGTTTTGGGGAACCACAGTAGAATTAAATACTTTACTTCTCACTGGAGACGTGCATATATACTTTTTTTTCTATAGAATACTGATTTTCTTATGTTTCTTTAGGCCATAATACCTACAACCAGTTTTGTAAAAATTGTTAGTCGAGCGGTGAGCTCGAATTCGAATTGACAACCTCTTAAGGTCTAGCATAAATCCTTCATTGTCATATAGTATATCAAAGTGACAGGGGTGTAGATCAAACTACTATCTTCACCGAAAAACCCTAAGTCTTCCTACCATTAGACTACAAATGATGAATAGACGGGTCATATATACAAATAAAGCAAATACCATATATAAATTTGTTAATGATTTTGGAGGCGGTCCGGAAAGTAAACTAGACTTGCTAGTTGCTACCGGTATACTGGTTAGACCATTTGATTAGTCTAATCAAATCTATAAACCAGATTATTAAATTTTTAATAACTAATTTATTTTAATAACTAATTAGTAATATAAGGTATGGAAAATATGAAATGAATGTACAACTTATTAATTAAGACATAAAATATAAAATGAAAATGTAAAAAGAATGTCTGTTTATGAAGAAAAGAAGGAAAGACCATGGGCTAGGCCCATGATCTATAATTATATAAACCTTAAATTACCCATTAATTCATTTTACACATATTTCATACACCACTAAAACACAAACTTAACATCTCTCTCTATTTCTCTCATTTCTCTAGCTGAACCAAGATAGAAAACCGATCCCGATCCAAGGTAATGATAATATGATATTGTATGAACTCAAATCCGTTTAGATGTAGTCACGAAACGACGAGCCGACATCGTTAAACCGTTAAAGTCACGAGATCCGGATGGAATCGGGTATAAACCGAACCTAAGATGAGCCTAGGGATCACCCTAGTTCAGATATGGATTAAACGGGACAAAAAACGGTGGATACGAGTTAGATATCGTTTTCCGGCGCAACCGCGGTTTTCCGGGCGACGTCGGCGCCGGAAAGGCGGCTGTTACAAAGAGGGAATGTCAGAGAATGTTTATGACATTCTCTGACCTAGCTCTAATTCGTTAACGAGGAGTTAACGAACTAGAGGTAAATCGCTAGTTGATTCGTTTAAGGAAACATATACAACCTAGCCTTAATTCGTATCCATTCGTTAAGGGAAAAAGATAACGAATTAACCTTGATTCGTTATAGTCATTCGTTAAAAGAGATAACGAATTAGAAGGTCCAATTCGTACATGGACTTGATTCGTTATATGGCCTGGTTTCGCTATATGGTCTGATTCGTCAAAGGTCCAATTCGTTATAAGGGACCAGTTCGTTAAAGGGTTCAATTCATTACAAGGAATCAGTTCGTTATGATAAGTCAATTCGTTAAAGAACTGAGTAAGGAACTGAAGGTTTAATAGAATGACAGAACTGTCACTGGACTTAAAGGAGAATGATATAATTACATAACAGCCCTTGGACTTTAACGATCTATGAAAGATACCTTTAAAGGTTAACGAGTAACGATAACTAACCTGTAATAATCCAATGAAGTAAACCGGCTTAGACACGTAATATTAATTAAGTAAACGATAAGGAGAGCTAGATCTGTATTTAATATATGGAATGATATTACAGTTAGTCGTGCACAGCTCAAGAAATGATTAATTTTAAACGGTGAACGTAATCGCGTTCATGTGAGTTTATAGCCCCACTTCCTTGTCATGTTTTCGGGGTTGTGTGCATACTCGATGTGATAGTTAATACACTTACCTTAAGTGGTAAGTGTATGCTTGGTATGATTTATGTATGATGATTGCTTGACGGTGGGTGAACGATCTTCGGATATTGCATGTACCGTCCGATGGTAATTAAAGATATGATTGATATGATTGATGTATATGATGTATGAATAAAGTATGTATGTTATGTATGATATGCATGTTAGGTATGTTATGAGATAGTACGTGAACGATCTTTGGATATTGCACGTATTATTAAGGAAGATATGTAAAGACATGTATGCTACAGTTGTACGAAACAAAGGGACCAGACCCTAACAATATCTGTGAGGATAGGGACCAGACCCTAATAATATCTGGGAGGATAGGGATCAGACCCTAATAGGATATGTGAGGATAGGGACCAGACCCTAATAATATCTGTGAGGATAGGGACCAGACCTTAATAATATCTTTGATATTGAGGACCAGACCCTTATAATATCTGTGAAGTTATAGAGCGGGAGGCTTTTTAAATAGGATGGATAAATATGCATGTAAAAGTAAAGTATGAATAATGTACACCCCTTTGTGCATGTGCGCAAGAATGTGAACTGATTGTATGTTGTATGATTAACTAGAACTCACTTAGCGTAGCTGACTTTTAGTATGCACGTAGGTGAGTAGGATGAGACAGCTGGCTTGATGGGAGACACATGGCAGATGAATAAAGAAGCTGGCAAATGAAGATTTATTTGTTAATGTTTGAACTGAAAGACATGTTTCAAGTTATGTTTTAATACAAGTTATGAATTATTGTGTAATATTTATGAAAGTTTTATATTCCGCGAAAAGTTTTAATTAACTCTGATATTTAGAAATGTGTTTATGAGTAAATCCAACGTTAAAGTGAGGAACCGATTCCCGGGCCTTACAAGTTGGTATCAGAGCAAAGTTCGAGAGATTTAAGCATCCTACATGCTTAGACTCGAACAGAGAATGTGATTAAATTAAGAAAAGAAAGAAGATGCCAGTACGAGAATGCCATGTGTCACTCAAGCAAGCTAAGTAAAGGTAAAGTATGTGATTAAATTCACATGTAAAGTAGAATGATGAATGAATGTTTGCGTAATTGCTAAATAAAGAATGTATGAATGCTAGCTTAATTGCTAGGGATAGAAGTATGTGATGATATTAAGTGTTTGATTGTCTAACTGTTAGAAGTAGAATCAGCACAAATAAACTCATAAGAGGAAGTGTATAGGACACGGAAAGTAACGTGAGCAGCTAATCACAGCTGGCCACTGTTATTACCTGTTAGCCTTATTATCCTTGTACTAAATAGTTCCTTGAGTGATGACGTTTGTGTTTACCCTTCCAGAATACGATGGCTGGATCTAGGGAAGTTGTTGGAGCAGGAGGCCGCACTGGATGACGTGGCAGGCCTCGTCATGTTCAACAACCTTCGGTAGAAGAAGCTTCCAACGTAGGAGATGAATGAAGCGCTGCTAGACGAAACCCAAGCAACAACGAAGGGGTTCAACTGGATCCCGCAATTCAAGTTGCCATTGCTCAAGCGGGTAGCAGCTGCTGTAAAGAACATGAATCTCGAAAAGTCTGCTGAAAGTCAGGCGAAAAGTCTGTTGAAAGTCAGGCAAAGACAGCTGAGAAGTCAGGGGAAAAGAGTAAGAAGGATGATGAGAAGGAGAAGGAGGATTCGAGTGTGGTTAAGTCGGTAAAGGTTGATGATAGGAGAAGAGGCCGAGGTGGGTGCAACTACAAGTCGTTCAAAGGCCGTGATCCACCGAAGCTAACTGGATTGGGAGACGCAATCTCTACACTCCAATGGATAACCACGATGGACAAGGTTATCCAAATCAGCGAATGCCGTCCCGACCAGGCTGTGGGTTATGCTACTCAGTCTTTTGGTGACGAAGCCATGTATTGGTGGGAATCTGTTGAACAGAGGAAAACACGGGAGGAGATCAAAGTGATGAGGTGGGATGATCTGAAGGAACTGGTGATGAAGGGGTTTTGTGCTAATGCAGAGGTTGAGAAGGTTGAAATGAAATTCTTGAATCTGAAGGCGGGTAAGATGACACACCGCGAGTACACCATTGAATTCAACCGCATGTCAAGGTTGGTACCAGACATGGTGAATACTGAGGCTAAGCGAATCAAGTGTTACCTTAGGGGACTACTGCAGAATGTTTGTGTCTTGGTCAAGGCTGGTATACTGGGTACTTTTGATTCTGCTGTAGGGCTGGCAGAAATGGTCTACGATGAATTGTCGGCAGACGAGGTGGTGGTGGAAGAGAAGAAGGATAAGAAGTGGGCCGCTCCTACTAAACGACCCGATACTCAGTTGTGGAACCCCAAGAATAAGCAGCCGAGAGTTTGAGAGAAGAGGTCGTGTAAGACCTGCGGAAATATGCACGGTGGTGAGTGCAAGTGGAGTAGGAGTTCTGATGTTTGTAACAAATGTGGAAAGGCTCATGGTGGGGAATGCAGGATGGGGTCTAATGCGTGTTACAAGTGTGGGAATGTAGGGCATTATGCCAATGAGTGCAGTGCGAAGCCAACATGTTACAAATATGGCAAGACAGGCCATATAGCAAGAGAATGCATCGAGGGTGAGGCTGGAGGGAGTGAAAAGAAAGATGCTGATCACGTAAGGCCAAGGACTAGAGCCTATATGCTGACCCAGGAACAAGCTAGACGGATTACTGATGTTGTGACTGGTACGTTCTTAGTAAACGATATTTCTGCTTCAGTATTGTTCGATTCGGGTGCGAATAGAAGTTTTGTAGCTTTGACATTTAGTAAACTAGCTAAAATGAAATGTTGCCGAGTGTCTGAAACCTTCATAGTAGAAACCGCTAGTGACACCTCGGTGAAAATAATGAAAATGGTTAAGGATTGTAAGATAGAATTAATGGGACATGAGTTCCCTGTTACTTTGTATGTTATGACCTTAGGAGGGTTCGATGTAGTTTTGGGAATGGATTGGTTGTCTGAATATGAAGCTCAGATAGTGTGTAAGAGTAGGATAATAAAGCTAAAGTCGTTGGATGGTAGTGTGGTGACGGTTTATGGTGATAAGAAAAGTCCAGGGCTTAAAGTCATTTCGATGATAAAAGCCGAAGGGTTATTAAGATGAGGGTGTGGTGCTTACCTGGCGTATGTTGTCAATGCTACGACCGAGATGAAATAAATGAAAGATGTTCCTATCGTGTGCGACTACCCAGAAGTATTCCCTGAGGATCTTCCGGGGTTGCCACCGGAGCGAGAGATAGAATTTCAGATAGATTTAATACCAGGAGCCCAGCCCGTCGCGAAAGCACCTTACCGTCCAGCGCCGTCTGAGATAAAAGAATTGATATCCCAACTGCAAGAACTCCTCGACAAAGGTTTTATAAAGCCGAGCGTTTCCCCTTGGGGCACGACAGTGTTGTTTTTGAAGAAGGATGGAAGTATGAGAATGTGCATAGACTATCGCGAGTTGAACAAGCTTACGGTAAAGAATATATATATCCTTTGCCAAGGATTGATGATCTGTTTGACCAACTACAAGGTTCAAGTTGGTTCTCACGAATAGATCTCAGATCAGGCTATCATCAGCTGAAGGTGAAAGAGGCAGACATCCCTAAGACAGCGTTCCGAACGCGGTATGGACACTACGAGTTTCTCGTGATGTCATTCGGTCTAACGAATGCTCCTGCAGCATCTATGGATATGATTAATAGGGTGTGTCGGCCAATGTTGGATAAGTCAGTTATCGTCTTCATCGATGATATATTAATTTATTCAAAAAGCGAATCTGATCATGCCGGGCATCTAAGGGAAGTGTTGGAAGTTCTGAAGAAAGAGAAGTTGTATGCCATGTTTTCGAAGTGCGCATTTTGGTTGCGAGAAGTGCAATTTCTAGGTCACGTGATCAATCCTGAAGGGATTTCAGTGGACCCAGCTAAGATTGAGGCGATAACAAATTGGAAGACTCCGCAGAATCCGACTGATATACGAAGCTTCTTAGGGTTAGCTGGCTACTATTGGAGATTCATCGAAGGTTTCTCCAAGATAGCCGCACTGTTGACCGGTATGACCCGAAAGTCGATAGTATTCAGTTGGGGTAAGTTTCAAGAAGAAGCTTTTGAAGAATTAAAGAAGAGACTCACGCAAGCTCCAATCCTTGCTTTACCCGATGGTGACGAGGATCTAGTTGTTTGTACTGATGCTTCGTATCAAGGGTCAGGTTGCGTGCTAATACAACGAGGGAAAGTGATAGCATACGCGTCTAGACAGTTGAAAGTCCATGAGAGTACTTATCCGACACATGATTTAGAGCTAGCAGCAGTAGTGCACACTCTTAAACTATGGAGACATTATCTGTACGGTACTAAGTGTACTATCTACACGGATCATAAAAGTTTAAAGTACTTCTTCGAACAGAAAGAGCTGAACATGAGGCAAAGAAGATGGTTAGAATTGATAAAGGATTATGACTTCGACATTAAGTACTCTCCTGGTAAAGCTAATGTGGTCGCCGACGCGCTAAGTCACAAGAATGAAGAAGTCATTGCAACAGTAAAGTCATACCAGTTAATTATGAACTCAATTCTTTTTGAAGAAATCATCAAAGTGCAGTCAGAGGTGCTGGTAGATGAAGGGCTAGTGAAGAAAGAAAGGATTTTCGGTCAGCAGAGTGAGTTAGTGGAAAAAACTCATGGTGTTAAGACTAGGTTTGACCGTATGTGGATCCCACGTCATGGAGATCTTAGAGGTCAAATCTTTGATGAAGCTCACAAGTCAAGGTATTCAATTCACCCAGGAACTACGAAGATGTACCAAGATTTGAAAAGAGACTACTGGTGGCCAGGAATGAAGAATGATGTGGTAGATTACGTCAGTAAGTGCTTAACTTGTTTACAAGTCAAGGCAGAGCATCAGAAGCCTTATGGAAAGATGCAACCTTTAGAGGCACCAGAATGGAAATGGGAACACATCACCATGGATTTCATAACTAAGCTACCCCGTACATCTAAGCATCATGATACCATTTGGGTGATAGTGGACCGTTTGACCAAAAGTGCTCACTTTCTGCCTATACGAGAGGCCATCTCGTCGGAAACGTTAGCAAGTTTGTTCATCAAAGAGGTTGTATCTAAGCATGGAGTACCGTTATCGATCGTGTCCGATAGAGATACTCGGTTTACTTCGAGATTTTGGAAGAAGTTCCATGAAGCTATGGGAACGAGATTGAACATCAGTACGGCGTATCATCCTCAAACATATGGACAGTCTGAAAGGACAATCTAAACCCTTGAGGATATGCTACGTGCTTGTGTTTTAGACTTTGGAGGAAGTTGGAATGACCATTTGCATCTAGCAGAGTTCTCTTATAACAACAGCTATCATTCAAGTATTGGTATGCCAACGTTCGAGATGCTTTATGGTAGACGATGTAGAACCCGAATATGTTGGGGGAGAGATTGGTCAAAAAGAGATGGGAAGTATAGAAGTTGTGCAAGAAACTTCTTCAAAGTTCGATCAGATCAAAGCAAGAACGAAAGCTGCTCAAGATCGACAGAAGTCGTATGCTGATAAGCGGCGACGACCGATTGAGTTTAGCGTTGGTGACAATTTGATGCTCAAAGTCTCGCCTTGGAAAGGAATTTTTCGATTTACGAAGAGGGGAAAGTTGAGTCCGAGGTACATTGGACCGTTTGAGATTTTGGATCGAATAGGTTAAGTGGCTTACAAGTTAGCTTTACCAGAAGAGTTGGAAGGAATTCATTCTACGTTTCATGTCTCTCATATGAGGAAATGTCTAGCCGATGACACGTCCCATGTGCCATTAATGGACATTGAGGTTGATGAACAGTTGAACTACATTGAGCAACCAATCAAGATAGTTGACCGCAAGGAAAAGCAACTTCGTCGTAAGGTTATCCCATTAGTGAAAGTGATATGGAAACATCGCAAAGGATCGGATGTTACTTGGAAAGCTGAAGAAGAGATGTGCAAATTTTATCCAGATTTATTTTAGCAATAGTTAGGTTTCGGGGACGAAACCTCTTTAAGGAGGGAAGACTTGTAACATCCTGTTTTTCTAGTTCGGTTAATAAAATGAAAATATGAGTTATTATGAGTCGGGCTAGTGTTGGGTTAAATGGATATGGTTATGGACTTGGGTTATGAAGGAAAGAAGGAAAGACCATGGGCTTAGGCCCATGATCCATAATTATATAAACCTTAAATTACCCATTAATTCATTTTACACATATTCCATACACCACCAAAACACACAATTAAGCTCTCTATCTAATTTCTCTCCATTCTGTATCCGAACCAAGATAGAAAACCGATCCCGATCCAAGGTAATGATAATATGATATTGTATGAACTCAAATCCGTTAGATGTAGTCACGAAACGAAGAGCCGACACCGTTAAACCGTTAAAGTCACGAGATCCGGATGGAATCGGGTATAAACCGAACCTAAGATGAGCCTAGGGATCACCCTAGCTCAGATCTGGAACAAACGGGATGAAAAACGGTGAAAAACGGTGTAAAACGAGTTAGATATCGTTTTTCCAGCGCCGGAAAGGCGGCGGGTACAAAGAGGGAATGTCAGAGAATGTTTATGACATTCTCTAACCTAACCTAATTCGTTAACGAGGAGTTCACGAACTAGAGGTAATTCTCTAGTTGATTCGTTTAAGGAAACATAACGAACTAGCCTTAGTTCGTATCCAATTCGTTAAGGGAAAAAGATAACGAATTAACCTTGATTCGTTATAGTCATTCGTTAAAAGAGATAACGAATTCGAAGGTCCAATTCGTTACATGGACTGATTCGTTATATGGACTGGTTTGCTATATGGTCTGATTCGTCAAAGGTCCAATTCGTTATAAGGACTAGTTCGTTAAAGGGTTCAATTCGTTACAAGGACCAGTTCGTTATGATAAGTCAATTCGTTAAAGAACTGAGTAACGAACTGAAAGTTTAATTGAATGACAGAACAGTCCCTGGACTTAAAGAAGAATGATATAATTACATAACAAACCTTGGACTTTAACGATCTATGAAAGATACCTTTAAAGGTTAACGAGTAATAATTAACTAACCGTTAATAATCCGATGAAGTAAAACCGGCTTAGACACGTAAGATTAATTAAGTAAACGATAAGGAGAGCTAGATCTGTATTTATATATGGAATGATATTACAGTTAGTCGTGCACAACTCAAGAACGGATTAACTTTAAACGATGAACGTAACCGCGTTCAGGTAAGTTTCTAGCCCCACTTCCTTGTTATGTTTTCGGGGCTGTGTGCATACTCTATGTGATAGTTAATACACTTACCTTAAGTGGTAAGTGTATGCTTGGTATGATTTATGTATGATGATTGCTTGACGGTGTGTGAACGATCTTCGGATATTGCATGTACCGTCAGATAGTAATTAAAGATATGATTGATATGATTAATGTATATGATGTATGAATGAAGTATGTATGTTATGTATGATATGTATGTTAGGTATGTTATGAGATAGTACGTGAATGATCTTCGGATATTGCACGTATTATTAAGGAAGGTATGTAAAGACAGGTATGTTACAGTTGTACGAAACAAAGGGACCAGACCCTAACAATATCTGTGAGGATAGGGACCAGACCCTATGTCAGGTCCCCGATTTCAGCTGGATCTTACTCAAATCATGTCATAACTCACACAAATAAATGTGCCGACAAGAGAGTTAATGACAGGTTACTATATTTAGAAAGATTACTGTTTATTAAAGGTGGAATCAATAATAAACAGAGTAGTTGCAATCAATAATCAAAGATAACTAACACAAACAAGATTCACTCAAAAGATTTCCATTTATACGAAGTTCATCATACAAAGGGTAATCGATTTAGGGTTTCTTGAAGGAAAGTTTATCCTAAGACAGTCGTCACACACAAAAATATTCTCTCTCAATCAATGTTCAGCCGCTTCTCTCCGTGTCCTCAGGTGTGCCCTAATTATTCCTTTTATAGGCTTGACACCCTTGGACAGCTGTCATTCCTTCTAGAAACCCTAAATGATAAGACATATTCAAATTACATATTCAGAAATAATCCTAAGTGTAAAACAAGTCTTCCGGGTAGGCTTTGCATCAATCTTGTCTTTCCGAGTATGCTCTGCCAACCTTTAGGACTTGCTAATATAGAAGTTTGCTTGGAATCAGTTTCCGGGTAGACTTTTCTTGAAGAGTATTTTACCAAGTAAAATACTCACCAGGTAGACTTCAATCTTCTTGACTTTGCCAGACTTTGCCCGACAAACCCTTACGAGCAACCTTGTTCTTCACTGGTTCTTTCAACCCTTTGCTAGAGAATAGCTTATTAACAAATTGTGCTTGGTAGCACTGTTCCTTGCTTGAGTTGAACCTTGCCCGATGATACTTGAGATATATCATTAAATCATCAAGCCTACTCGGACCATACTTTTTAATGAATACCTTGCCCGATCTTCCAATTACTTGGCTTCATGAGCTTGGTTAGCCTAAAGCTTACTCGGAAGTGAACTTTACTTGGCTATGAATGTAACACCCCGCAACCGCAGCGGAAACGTAAACGGGGTGCGACAGACTCATCTGATATCAACCACATTGTTTATAAAGAAAACTGAATGCATTAATATACTTCAAAATTACATTATCTCGTGTTTCATTACCGTCTAGGTGATACAAATCATACCATACGATACATAACTCTATTTGTTATAATGTATCCTAACATCCCGCACGCAAATCTTACACACATCAAGCACTTAGCACGTAAGCAATCACCTTATCTTAGTTGTACCTGAAAAGCATGTGAGAAAACGGGTCAACTACGAATAGTTGGTGAGTTTCACAATTTGAGTAAACCTTGATAAATTCATATCATAATATAATATTATCTGGGGACACTGTTAACCCAGTACTGTACTCATTCTGGGGGCAACGTTAACCCAGAAACACTTCCACAGACATCTGGGGACACAGTTAACCCAGTAACACTTCCAAAGACATCTGGGGACACAGTTAACCCGGTAATGTACCCATTCCATACGATTCCCGTACAATCAAATATTTATAAATACACGCAAATCCATGCGTTCAGTATGTATTTAATCATTTCAATAGCAACATGCTTTCCGCCCCGGGAAAATATTTGAAAACAATTCAGAAAAAGGGGCTCGTGAAACTCACCTTAGCACATGCAAGCAGGTAACAACAATCATTATCAGTTAACACGTCCAATCTGTAATATGATCCCTACGATCGTTACTATACACTCATTATAAATAGAACTTTCACTAAGTTAACCGGTACATCTGGGGATACTGTTAACCCAGCACTGTACCCGTTCTGGGGGCAAGGTTAACCCAGAAACACTTCTCCGGACTCAGATTGTGATGTCGTTTAGAGTTCAACAGTCAAATTTTTTAGTAGCTTGTTTTCCCCGTTTTGCGTGCCTAGCACGGTTACCCGTTTTTATGTTTCAAAAATGAGTTTGGTCACACACGACCCCAAAATAGTCCTTGACTGATAGTTTAAGAAAAGTTGTGAAATTTGAGCTCGGTTTAGACGCCCCGTTTGGCCGCGGGACCCGTTTCCGTTTTTAGCGTACCGGAACTGTTAAAATAGGTTAAAATTACTCAAATCATCCGAATTATTTTCGGATGATTTATTTTTACTTGTTTAACTCATTTACATGAAAATAGTTCATTTTTAGGGTTTATATACACCAGTCAGCTCGCTTAAGCGAACTTCACCGGTTTACGCGTTTTCTTTAAAAGTTTGATAATTAGCACAAATAATTATCCGTTTAATCTCGGATCTTGAAATTTTGCACAAAAGACTTTTTGACAGTGGGGAATTTTATAAAAATATTTCCAGAATTAATTTTTATATTTAAAATTTATTTATCTATTTTTAAACACCATTTAAACACTAAATATGTCGTAAATACCAAACGATCTTAGAAAAATCCCAAATTTCTCCTGGATGTCCCCTGCCATCCACATAGTCCCCTGTAATTTTTCCAGAACAAAAATCTCTTTTTACATGCCATTTTCACCAAAACCGAGCTAGAAAACCCTAGAACACGTTTAACCGAAAAGCCTACTTAGACTTCTCCAACTGACCTCAAATTTTGTGTGTGACTTATACATGATGCAAAAAGTTTATTTGCAATTTTCCAGAATGTTTCATAATATTTAGCTATTTTTCACCATTTTTGGCCAAAACCGAGCATTAAATTCACCAAATATTCATCCTTTATCCAAAAATTACCAAAAATTAACAGAACTCTTATTTTCATGTGTAGAACATCCCTGTAAAATTTCATGACCTAACTCTAAACGACCAACAATCTGTCCAAAAACTTCAAAACCGAACATAACCGAATATACCTTTCGTTTTACGCCACTACAAGCTACAAACTCGTCTTTCCGCCTTATCTACCACTAAATACAGAACCTACAAACAACATACCACAATACCAAGCAAGTTACACTCACGATCAAGCCTCTTACACTATAGTTTCGGTTATGATTCAAAAACAAAGATTTAAACCGTAAAAATTCGTTCTTGGTTCGTTTAACTCCTTTCTTGGACCAAGATCCCTTGTATAACCCGTATACATCACTTGATCATGCAAGAATCAGTTTTCATCTTTGAAACCTCATTTTCTTGCAAATAAACTCGAGAAAGGAAGATGAACACGTAATTATCTCGGTTTTTACCTCGGTTTTCTTACTCCAATTGTCGGTTTTTAGTTGATATTGTGGAAGGAAGATGGAGATTGATGCCATGTTGCTTAGAAAAAAAATGAAAGGAATGGGATAATACCCATTATGTCCGATCGGAAATGAGGGGGGTGGGGTGGGACCCACCTCTTTCAATTCTAGCCACACAATTGGATTTCCGCAATCCGGATAATGTTTTGGATAATCTGGTTTAGTTCGTTTTTCGGTTAAAGGTTTAATTCGGCTTAAAACGAGGCTAAAACGGTCGTTTTCCGGCTTAAAAATGAAATTTATATAAAACCGATTTAAAAGCTTTAAAAACTTAAACCATGACATTTATTAACTTAAAACATCATATCATTAGTTATCGCGCATCTTTTTCGGCTTGATCGATCATCTCTTGCTCGGTTTGGTATTAAAGGTTTCGTTTAACGTACCGACGTACATTAAATTGAAATTCTTTTTCTGTGCCATACTTTACTTATCCCGAAGCATTAATGCTTCGTAAAATCACTACATATCATATATCTCGTCTATAATTGAACCCTAGATTCGTTCGGGTTTCAATAACTATCGATCGATTGATCGCATATTCAATACGATGAATTATATATTCACGTACAATCCATACAGTGAACCCTGTATTCTCGTATAATTACTATGGTAATTCATGTATCCGACATTAAATATAACGTAACTATTATCTACCGGTTAGGGTATACCGGGTTTCGTCGGAATCGTTACAATGAAGAACAAACCTGCTTGATACAGTGCACCATGCCCGGACTTGCTTAAACTAGTGAACCTTGCCCAGTAATACACTAATTTGCAAACCCTGCACGGATTTCCACTAAAGAAGACTTCAAGAAGATAACCCTGCCCGATAGACAAAATATCGTACCCGGTTAAGTAAAAGCTTGCTCGGAAGTCTAAGGTCTGCCCGGATCCATACTTAGAAAATTTTGAGGAGGTTGAGAAGATTCCAATCTTCCATATGTTCCATAGAACAAGTCTTTGACTTAACAATCTCCCCTTTAGGTCAATTTCTTGACTCAACAATCTCCCCCTAGATTGGAACACCTCAGCTGACCCAAAACACATCTATAGTTACTTACACAGGATTAAAATACACATCAAATTAAAGTCAAAGTTACATAATCAAATTACATAAACAGTTACATATTCAAAAGCTGTCAAACGACATTACAAATCAAATCCTAATCTAGGAATCTTGTCTCTTCCTTGCATTGTGTGCGGCTTGCCTTCTGTTTGCTATCACTGATGCAGCTCTCATTTTAAAGATATCAAGGGCTCGGTAATGAGTATGACCTTCCGGTATGACCAAGTCCCTTATATCCATTAGATCTTCATTATGCAAGCAATTCAAGTCTTCATCCTTCTTGATTATCCCCAGTACTTTTCCATTAGAGTTTTTCAGCAAGTAATGGTCAACATTTTCTTTGTATTCAACTTCAGTAATGATGCCATTTCTTTGGACTGTGTAGTTGGGGCGTGTCATTCTTCTTCCAAGGCTTAAGCATGCATTCAAGTTTGACACTGTATTCCTGTCTCTAACATTCATTTGGTAGTACAGTTCAGCTTTGTCCTTTATCAATAACTTCTCTGACCTTTTTGATCTGTGAAGTTGAATCATACTCCAACTTCTCTTTTCTTTTAAGAACCGGAATCCCTAGTCAGCTTCTTTCTTCAAAAACTTTGAGAGATCATTCATTTGCCTACCTGCCATCTTGTTTCTGTCTCTATAATCATACAGGTCAAGTGTGGCCATTCTTTCCAGTTGTTCTTGAGTATACTCATAAAAGTCACTTCTCACAACTATCTCTCTTAGTTTTCTGCTTTCCATAATCATTCTTAAGCATTCAGATACAGAATCATAGTTGAGTTCTCTTGGAAGATCCACATCTGATTGTGGTCTTGTTGTTCTTTGTAGTCCAGATCTACTTGATTCACCTCTTCCACCTTCACCTCTTCCACCTTGTGGATGTCTTCTTGAGATTGGAGGCCTGAATGGAATAGACTTCTTTGGTTTTCTAGGCCTTAAGTTGAAAGTGTTGATGTAGATTGCCTCTACCATCTCAGGTGGAAGGTTTGCTAGTTCAACCATATCCTGTCCAGCTTGTTCATTAAGCGTTTTTATCATTTTTGCTATCCCAGGACTATTTGACAGTCTTGCTAGAACAAATTTTCCATCCACAAAGCTTCTAGGATTATAACCTTCCCTTAGAGCTTTCTCCCACTCAGCCTTTTGGATATAGAATAGTTCTTTCAAGTCTTGCTTTTCCCAGGCATTAAAAGAGGCTTCATTCATTCCCCTTTGATTAATCATTATCCCCATCAGAATATTAATCATTTCTTCATTTTCCCAAGGAATAATTACTTCATCATCAGGTTCAGGTTTAACTTCTTGTGGAGTAGGGGTTTCAACAACAGGTACTTCCTTTGACATTTCTTTTTCACTCTGAATATTCTGTTTCTCCCTCACAGTTATTATCAGTCTTTTCTTTATTGGAGGATCAACAGATGTTTCAGATTGTTTTTCAGAGCTATCAGTTTGGACCCTTTTCAGTTTCTCTTTTCTTTCCAGTTTATTATATTGATCCAACACTGATTCTCTAGATAGGTTCTCAACTATTCCAGGTTTCAATCCTTTCTCCAGCAGGTATCCACACATACCTCCAAACTTCTCTTTCAAAGTTTCCAACTTTTTAATCTTCTCATTCTCCTTTACACATTTCTCAACCACCTTTTCTCTTTCACTGTTGTGAAGGTCTTGGAGTTTATCATGATTGAAATGGCTCAAATCTTTTTCAGAGTATCCATGCCTTCTCAGATATTCTCTGTGTTTCTTAGCATTTTTATTCTTTTGTTGCATGGCTCTTTTGATATTTTCATTTTGTTCTTCAAGTCTCTGATTCAACTCACTATCATTCATATGAGCCACACTTTCAAAGTTCACACCAAGTGCCCTCAGCTTCTTAATCAAAGGATTGTTCATTTTAGCATTCAACAAACTCTGCTCAATGTTTGCTCTCTGCTTATCAGTAATAACTATTTGTGGAGTCTCAAAATTTGTAGTCTTGGCACTCTTTCCTTGATCATCATCAGGATTATCATTATCACCCGAATCCTCAGATTCATCCTCCTCTTCAGTTAAATCATTTACAGCATCAATCTTGGGTTCATCAGAGGGTGGATGATCTGGTTCACTTCTGATACGCACATCAGGAACACCTTGAACTCTTTCACCTGGTTGCAAGGTTTGTAATGGGACTGCCCTGATTGGGCTTGCCTCATCATCAGGAGTCTCTACATAGTATCTAATTTGATCATCCCATCTTCCTTTCTTTGCAGACTCAGTACCTTTAGCTGGCATAAATGTTTTTGGTCTATCCTTTTTCTTGAATATTTATTTCCATACTTGGGATCATCCACATACTCCCATTCATCAGGATTTTGTCTAATGTCATCTTTAATCTGTTGAGCCCATTTATTTGCAGCCATTGAGGCAATTGACTCACCAATTTCCTCTTCATTCATCATTTTAGTATTTAGTTTTGTAGGTTCAGCAGTTTCTGTTGATTTACTTTGAGATTGAAACATGCTAACCACTATGGCTAAGGAATTGTCAACTTCCTTATTTCTCTTCAGATCTATCAGAGCCTCAATCACATCTTGATCATCCACTTCTTTAATAATTTCTTTAGCAAGATTGGCTTGATTGATCAAAGCTTCCTGCTCTGCCAATTCTTCTGCAGTCAAGGTTTGGGCTAGTATCTCCCTATCCCTTGTTTCCCTCAAAATATTCTCTTGTTCTCTTAAGGCAGCAGCAACAGCTTCAGCATCTTCTCTAAACAAAACATCCTTTTCTGGATAGGCCTTAACATGCTCCTTTTCAGTAACTTTAGCCTTTCCCTTACTCAATCTTCTCTGGATCTCTTCTTCAGTTTCAGGCTCAACTTCATCAATTTCTCTATCTAGTCTTTCCATTTCTTCATCATACTCTACAGTGTTGGAGGTTTCTGCTTGTTCAGTTTCTGGTTCTGTGAGTATTAACTCCTCAGTAGCAGTATCTTCTTCATTCATTACTTCAGTTTCTACATCAGTCTGTATGTTAGTTAAGACATCAGTTGCTATATCAGTAGCAGCTTCATTCTCTTCAACATTTGTCTTTTCAAGTTCATTCTCAGTTCTCACTTCATTATTCACATTTTCTGATTCATTTTCAATCTCCTTTTCATTCCTTGCCTCAATATTCTCCTCACTCCATACTACTCTCACAGTCTCATCATTTACATCATAATCCTATTCTGCACCATCAAACATATCAGCTTCATAATCTATCTCTTCAATTCTCCTCTCTTCACTATCCTCATCTTCACTATCATACACATTCAAAATCAATTTCAAAGCATCCATAGTTTCAACACTTGTATCTATCTCCCTCTCAGTTTCAACATTTTCACCAGAGTCAGTTGGCATCTTTTCATTCTCCCCCTGTTTTGGGGCAGCTGAGGTCTTCTCAACCTCCTGCTCCAGGGTTTGAATTCTCACTTTTGCCCTTACCAACTGATCTAATAACATGACATTCTCCATAGTGACCTCCTCATTCCTTCTCTTCAACTCAGCATTTTCTTCAACAAGGTCAATAAGTCAGTGTCAGTGGGTTGTGTTGTAGGTTGTGATGTAGAAAATAGTTCATATTCAGTTTTTTCATGGGTTGTGGTGTGAGTTTGGAAAATGGATTGTGGTGGTGATTGTGTATGATGCGGGCTTGGAATAAATGGATCAGAATGAATTTGACTTGATGTTGTTGGTGTTTGTGATGTTGGGGATACATGTGTTGATGTTTCGGTTGGCTTATGGTTAGGGTTTGGGGTGGGGATTGAGTGGTTTGATGTGGTGGGAGTTTGTGGTGGTGATGGTATAATGGGTTGGTCAATGTGTGGTGGTACTTGTGGTGGTGTTGGAATAGGTTGTTCTTGATCCTCAAGTTGCCCCCCCTGATCAGGTGCATCAACATTCATAGCTACTCCATCTCCTCCTCCATCTCCATCATCAGCATTATCATCTTCATCATCAGAACTGTCATCATCACTCTCACCATCATCTTCCTCTTTTTCCTCTGAGCTTAACTCAGGTACAGGCATTATTTCCAAATCATGGTTCAACAGCCATGGTAATACTTCATATGGAATGTTAGGATCATATCTGTTTGCCCTTCCTGGATTGGCTATTCTTCTATAAGTATCAGGATCCTGTAGCTGATGTGTCAAACCAATTGTGGGTAGACCCTGTAATTCCCTATTAAAGATGATCTGTAGGAATCTAGGGTATTGCAGGAATCTATCAGCTTCTGCTTTCTTCAAATTACCAATCATTCCATCAAAGATAATCTTAGAAAAGTTGAAAGGCAGATCATATACAATACCAATAGTGGCATTTGCTAGATCACGACTCATCAGAGTCCATGATCCTTTTCTTGGAGCAAACCCTTGTATCACATGGTGAATCAAGAACCTATACAGCATCGGAAACATCCCCTTCTGAAATTGTCCATCATGGACAGTTCCTTGATACCCCATTGTCTGATCAAAGATCCTCATCAAATGATAAGTTTTGAAATTAATGTGGTTGTGTTCATCATCACGTAACTGCATACATCTTCTTATCATCCCTTTTGTAACATGAATCTCATGGCTTGAAACTGTTGCTTCAATTATTTTCTCATGAATGTCATCCACCAGTCTTGCAGAACGCCAGAAATCTAGGGAATGATTTCTATAGATGATTGGGGATTCTGTTAGATCAAACCGCATGTTGGATCTAGCCATCCAAGAAATCATCCTCTCCATTGGCTCATTATTGGGAGTGACCTCCAATAGTGCACACATATTGTGCTTTGGTTCAAAGGCATACTTAGGTTGAACTTCTTGTTCTTCTGCCATATTTGAACAACACAATCAAACATCTTCAAAGTGAAATTAGCATAAAAGTTTATTACTTTACACAATTTCAAGGTATAAATTTGTAGAAGAAAGAGAGAAATTTTATTAAGAACCTGATCTTCGACAAATTAATAACCTAAACACAAAAACAGAATATTAGTAATCAAGTACATAATCGAAGCCCATAATCGACTAATCGTGGTCGGAAAACAAGTTATTATTGCTTACCGACTCGGAATTAGTGGGCTGGTAAAGTTAGAGTTTGGAATAATCGAATGCGATAGGTCGGTTTTGGGTTTCTTTGATAGTAAGCAGTTGCAGTGGAAGGAGAGAGAGAGAGAGAGGAAAATAATGTTGAAAATATCCCTAACTCCCCCTTATATACCTTTTGAAAGTGGGTTTTAAATGCATTTTGTCGTGTAATGAATTATTAGCTGTCAAACATAATGATCTTGTCCAATTTAAAACCTTAACCGATAAAATTTTGAAGTTAAACTTTGCTTGGAAAAATTTTCATTGTTAATTGACAAAGTTTACTCGGCATCTTCCACATACAATCCTTGCTCGGTCAAGTTAACTAATTTAAAGTCAAGTAAATATGAAGAAAACTTGCCCGAAATACCAGATTTCTTGAGAACTTAATCACAAGATAAATAATCAAGTATAAAATACCAAATAAGCATTCTTGCTAGGAATCAATTAACTCAATCAAATACACAATTAAGATACCCAAATAAATTTCTCAAATATAAATCAAGTAACTCAATCTAGCATAAACCCTATCAAAATCAGAAACACATTCAATCAAACACACTTTGATGAACAGTGTGCCCGAGCAACCTTCCTAAGATAGTGTGCCCGAACAACCTTCTTTACAAAGTTACCCGAAAAACTTTCATAGAGTATAAAGTGTGCCCGAAATGATATCTTGCAGACAGTGTACTCGGAAAGTCAAATTTTGAAATTACCAAGTATATTGAGAAAACAATAGTGTACCCAGAATATAAAGTGTGTCCAGAAGACAAAGTCTGCCCGAAAAAACTTGTAATTTCAAAGCAATCATAATCACAAGTAATACATAGCATGCCCGGAATGAAATTAAATATAAAACACCTAAGTGTACTATAGTCTAAAATTTCAAAGAGCTTGCCCGACAATCCTATGTTAGCACTAAGCTTCCTAGGATTAACATATTCACACATCAGGTATGCTTGGGAACTAAACTAAACAGGATAGTCTACCCGAGAAAATTCAAATCATCAAATCATGCCCGAAAAAGACAAACTTAGATAAAAACAACTAAGTGAGCCCGGAAAGGTTAAAAATCATAAAACCTTACCCGAAAATACATATTCAATCATAAGCAAATAGGCTTGCCCGGAAAGTAACTAAAATAGTAACTCTACCCGAAAAGTATCAAATACTTCAAAGCATGCCCGAAAATAGTAAACTTAGATAAAAACATCTAAGTGTACTCGGAAAGGTTATAAATCATTAAACCTTACTCGAACTTACATATTCAACCTATTAAAGGCAAAATGTAACACTGTTTGACTTAAACCACTTGTCAAAGACATTTCTAAGTTATGTATCATTTCAGATCATAGTTTAAGAGCAAATGGTGCATTTAGAGATCAAATTTCAGTTATGTTTCTCTTCAAAACAATTTCTTTTGTAAACTGAAAAGATCTCAGGAATGGGATCATATTGACTAAGTAGCTTTCTCAATACTTCATTCTCAGCATTATTATGACTACAAAGACAGGTCAACAGCAGGTTTAGACTTAACATGATTTTCATTTCTTTGGTGATATGATTAAGTTTCAATTAGGTTGCAGAAAATCTAATGGAAAACACATGTTGTGTTCTGATGCTCCTTATCTATCCTCAAGGCTTATTTGGCTTTCTCCAGATCACCCCAATTTGACTTTGACCCCTTGGTTTTGGTTAAAACTTTTAATGACAGAACATATTTTTGAAAATTTATAAGATATTTCTTTTCAAATCTACATACATATGTGAGGTTTAACGTTAGACTTACATGCCACGCAAGTAGGACTTACAGGCCTTTCATTCAGGATGTTTAAAGGACTTATATGATTGCCACCACCCTTGTAGTTCTATTATTAACCCTCATGTTTGTATTTTTCCAATAAAAATTTGTGAACATGTATCAACTTTGGTTTGAATAAACATTTGAAATTAAAGTAGTTCACAGCTGTTCTTTGTCATTCCTTTAAAAGATGTTTCATTTTAGGTAACCAAAGACCAACAAGCTTATGTATGACTGGATAATCACTTTTCTGCCTATCATTTGAAAAGATTTATCTAGGAACATGCATAGACAACAATGTAACTCCACATAAATCTTAGCATTTTCTTTATGTTTATATCACCTTAGATTTTACGTATCATGAGAAAGCAACCATACATGTTAATGACTGTACCAAGAGTCCTTTTAGCCTAATAAATCCATATGATTGGCTAAGTAGTCAATGTACTATCATTTCCCAAAATATTCAGTCACCCCAATGACTCTTAATTGGTAGGTAAATGGCTGTTATGTTTGACCACAGGTGGTCAACAGGACCAAACATAAATTGTGAGTATATGTCCCTTCAAAGTCAGAGCTATTGACATAGTTTTAAGTGAAGGAATTGAAAACAGGTTATAATTGCCCCAAATGCTTTCAGTTTTTTGGTTAATGGCTATCCTTTTAATCTTTTCAGATTGCAGGACCAAACATACACAAGTGTATGTCCTTCCAACTGGGCAAATGACATAATTTTCAGCAAAGATAACTACCTGAGACTTTTCATTGAAAAATCCTTCTTTTAAGCTCCTTTAAAGCTTGAACTGAATAGTATTATCATGTCTCAGCACCATTAACAACTTGCTCATGTTTTGATCAAAATAAATTATTTATGCAAAATTCATTTGATGATTCATTTGAAACCTTTAAATTTGACATAAAAACATATTTTGACATAAACAGTTGTAACATATTCAAATCTTAATCATTTTCAACATAATCAGAACAAGTAGACATTCTTAACAGTCATAGTCTAACCTATCCTAATAACATCAAGATGATCAGATAACACACATATTCAAGAAATCATAATCAAGTGATTACTTATGACATCAGATAAGTATTTAATCAGTTTAATCAATCCAAACTACTTATCATAATGTCAAAAAAGTTTACTGATAGTCAATCATTAGCATCAATGACACATAAATAGCACAGATAATCAGATAAGCACAAAACAGATAACAGTAAACAAGTAACATATTCATAACATATTCATTCAACATATTCAAAAGATGTGATCTCAATCAAAAATAATCAATTAGCATATTGAGACACACACTAAGCACATATCCTCAATCAGACTTCATCTGAGTTGATCATACCCAGAGCTTTCAAAAGAAAGTTGAATCTGGTTCTGTCAAGTGGCTTGGTGAATAGGTCAACCAAGTTGTCACTTTTGTCAACTCTCTGCATGTCAATCAAACCTTTTTCATTACAGTCTCTAATGAAGTGATGTCTGATTTCAATATGCTTAGTCTTTGAGTGTTGGACTGGATTCTTTACATTAAAGTATGCAGCAGTATTATCAATGAAAATAGGGGTATTCAGAAAATTCAAACCATAATCCAGCATCTGGTTCTGAATCCATAGAACTTGTGCACAGCAGGCAGATGCAGCAACATATTCAGCTTCTGCAGTTGAGATTGAGACAGTTGTTTGCTTTTTGCATTGCCATGACACTAGCCTTTCTCCCAAGAATTGATATCCTCCTGAGGTTGACTTCCTGCTCATGTTGCAGCCATCATAATCACTGTCTGTGTAGGCAATTAGATCAAATGATTGATTATTTGGATACCAAATCCCCAAATCTGGTATTCCCTTCAAATATCTGAATATTCTTTTAACAACATTCATGTGGGAGACTTTTGGACTTGATTGGAATCTTGCACAGACACACACAGCAAACATAATGTCAGGTCTTGTAGCAGTCAGGTACATCAGAGATCCAATTTTGGCTCTGTATTCATGTTCATCCACAGGCTCCCCCTTTTCATCTGCAATCATCTTTTCTTTGGTGTCCATTGGAGTTGAAGCAGTTTTGTATTCATGACAGTTGAACTTGTTCAAGATGTCCTGTACATATTTAGTTTGGTGAATGAAGATCCCCTCATCCTTTTGCTGAACTTGCAGTCCCAGAAAGAAGTTCATTTCTCACATAGAGCTCATGCTATATTTGGATTTCATCACCCCTTCAAACTCCAAGCACATTTGTTCATTTGTTGAACCAAAGATGATATCATCAACATAGACTTGTAACAACAGCAAGTCTGATCCCTTTCTTTTGTAGAAGAGTGTCTTGTTAATGGCTCCCCTTAGAAAACCATTTTCAATAAGATGATTTGACAGCTCTTCATACCATGCTCTAGGAGCCTAATGCAATCCATAAAGGGCTTTGTTTAGCTTATACACCCTGTTTGGATGCATTGGATCCTCAAAACCTGGAGGTTGAGCAACATACACCTCTTCATCAATCTTTCCATTTAGAAATGCAGACTTTACATCAAGCTAGAATACTCTAATGTTCTTTGAGGCAGCATATGCAAGAAACATCCTGATAGCTTCAAGTCTTGCCACAGGAGCAAAACTTCCTCAAAGTCTATTCCTTCCTCTTGAAGGCATCCCAGTGCCACAAGCCTAGCTTTATTCTTAATCACCAAACCCCTCTCATCCCTCTTGTTTCTGAAAACCCATTTGGTTCCTATTGCATATCTGTCAATTGGTCTATCAATAGGATCCCACACATGTAGATCTCTGAATTGTGCCAGTTCTTCCTGCATTGCTTCTACCCAACTATTGTCTTTTAGTGCTTGAGCAATGTTCTTAGGCTCTATTTGGGATAGAAAGCAGGAGTAAAGACAGATGTTAGCAATTTCTGAATGACTTCTTGTGACTCTTTCATGTAAATCTCCAATGATGTTTTCAGAAGGATGATTCTTTTATACATAAGGAGTTTGAACAATCATATATGTAGACACAGTTGTGTCAAGATTTGACTCATTGAATTCTGGTTCTTCAATGAGCAAATCAGTCTCTGCATCATGAAATTCTGGTTCTTCATCATTATGTTGTCCTGAAGTAGATGCCCCATTGTTTCTAATATTCAAGCTTTCAAACAAATGCTGAAATCTTGCAATAGTTACATCTTCTTCAGTTGTTTGGTTTCTTAGATTCTCTTCAGTTTGAACCTGATCATTCTCTATTTCTTGATTGTCTTGATTAACCTCTGCATGATCATTTTCAGACTTGTGATTGTTTTCTTGATCAATAATATCACTTGAGGAGTTCTTCACAAAAGTATATTCCTTTTCTTTTCTAGTCCAGTGGTTCCTTCCTTTTCTCTTCAATTACACTGGTCTTGTAGAATGAGTCATCAAAGTCTTCAGGATAAATCTTGAAAGACCTTATCAACTTTTCATGATCAAATAGCCATGCTGCACCATCAACTGTGTTGAATTGATTCTCATTAAAGATGATGTCAGATGATTCTATGACACTCAAATAGTCTTTCACATATACTCTGTATGCCATTGAGTGTGTAGAATATCCAACAAAGAAACAATCTAGAGATTTTGTTTGAAACTTGTTCAAATAATCCCTTGTGTTCTGAAGAAAGCATTTGCATCCAAAGGGCTTGAAAAACTTGACATAAGGCTTTCTGTTGTGGAATATTTCATAAGGAGTCTTGTTATGCCTTTTATTGACAAGCACCCTGTTCTAAACATAGCAGGCTGTATTTATGGCTTCAGCCCAAGAAGTAACAGGCAAGTTAGCATCTGCTAACATGGTTCTTGCAGCTTCAATTAAAGTTCTATTTCTTCTTTCTGCAACACCATTTTGTTCAGTAGTTATAGAAGCCGAGAATTGTTGAAGTATTCCCTTTTCTGTACAAAATTCTTGCATAACTCCATTCTTGAACTCAGTACCATTGTCACTTCTCATCATTTTAACCTTCTTATTCAACTTGTTCTCAATCATTGTTACACAATGCTTAATCAACTCTGTAGTCTCATCTTTGGTACTTAGGAAATAAACCCAAGTATATCTTGAATAGTCATCAATGATCACAAGACAGTATCTTTTCTTTCCTATACTTGGCACACTCACAGGACCAAAAAGTTCCATGTGAAGTAATTCAAGTATTTGATTAATTGAATTGATGAGCTTTGACTTATGAGAAGATTCATGTTGTTTTCCTTTCTGACATGAATTACAATAATCTTCCAATTTGAATTCTCTTGTAGGTAATCCAATCACATGCTCACCTTTCACAAGTCTGTTCATGTTCTTCAAGTTCGCATGACACAGTTTCCTATGCCATAATTTTGACTCATTTTCAGTGGCTTTGGAAACAAAACAAGTACCTCCCCTTGAAATAGCTTCTTTCATATTTAGTTCATACAAATTACCATTTCTTGGTGCCATCATCATAATCATTTCAGGTGGAATCACAAACTCAGGTTTTAAGATGAAACAGTGAGAATCATCAAAACTGACTTTGTAACCCTTATCACACATTTGTGATATGCTCAGTAGATTATACTGAAGACCTTCAACATGAAACACATTGTCAAATGAAACCTTTCCATTTGTCAAGATTCCTTTCCTCACAATCTTTCCACCATTTTCATCACTCCCAAATGCTACAGGACCTTCATATTTTTCTTCATAATTGACAAGTGATCTTTTGTCACAAGTCATGTGCCTAGAACAACCACTATCCATGTACCGTATGTCATTCAGAGGAGTGGGTTGTTCCTACACAAAAATAATTTGATTAGTTAAGCGATGAAGTGCAGGCCATTACAGCTTGCAACTCATCATTTTTAGTTTCTGAGACAGCTTGGGAAGTGAGTGTTGTTGGTTCAGGATCTTCATGAGTGACTTCTAAGTTGTCTGAATTGTCTGTTTCATAACCACACTCTCTTGGGGTTTTAACAAATGAGGTTGAGTTCTGATATTCAGCTGAGTCACTGGCATACTCTTTTATCACATAGTCTTTCTTTTCAGAGTAGTCTTTCATATCAGCAACTGTCTCAACCCTAGTTTCTGTCTTAGGTTTCCAAAGAAAACCTTGTGGTTCATAACCATGTTTTAATAAGAACTTCTCATCACCTGTCAATTCTATTGATTTCTTTCTTGAAAAGACAGCTTTGTTTCTTATCTTTTCATTTCTAGGTGAAACTTGAGATTCATCAGTCTTGACTGATTGAGCGTCTTGTTTGATTCTCAAAGGCTGATTATTCTTCTTAACAACTTTCTCATGCTTCTTAGGAGACATACTTCTTCTTACTGATTTAGTCACTTGATTCTTTGTTTTGGTGTCAGTGTTCTTTTCATTTCTTGTCTCCTTTGCTGATGGCAATACATCTTTGTTCATGGTTTCATTTTCACACACCTTTCCTTTTCCCATGTAAGCATCATACTTTTCCTTGTACTGAACAAAGTCTTGGCCATACTTTGTTTCATCTTGGACATGAAAGGGTTTGAACTTGAATCTTTCATTACATGAATCTGTGTGGTGACCATATTCATCACACTTTTTGCACCAAACCTTTCCTTTGAATACTTCATGTTCTTTTGGTTTCTTGAACCTTTCACTTGGTTTAGGTGGTTTGACTCCAAGAGTCTTCTGAGTCTTCAAACTATCAAAATCAATAGATAAAGGTACAAATTCTTCAATTTTGATGTCTTGTCTTTCAACTTTGCTTTTAACAAAGACAATTTTCTCCATAATCATCGGTTCCTCATCACTGCTCTCTCTATGCTTTGATTGTCTTTTCTCATATTCTTCCATAGTTTCCACTTCTCCAATATCAAGTACTTCATGACTGGAAAAGATTGGATAAACAAGGATAAAATTTTCTGAATCAACTTCTTCAGTTACTCTCTTCTTTTTATTTTGTTGTATCCTTTCCAACACAGCCTTGCTTGGTGGCTTGACTGCATTGTAGCTTACCTTTCTCTTTTCATAACTGTCATAAGACACATGCTCTCTTCTCATTTTCACATTCTGCTTCTTCATTCTAGGTGTTACAGGTGGATACTTAGGAAGTTTGTCAATGGATTCTGATTTCTTGTATCTTCTTCCTCTTTCAGCTTCTTTGATCTGTTCATCTGTGATCTGATCACTCAAATCATCTTGATTGAGATCATTAGAATCAATGTCATCCTCAAAGACTTGAACTCCAATTGACTTATCGTCTTTCATTTCTTCTTTCACAACAAATTCACCTTCTTCATTTACTTCAACATTTTTGTATAGATCAACAAGATCTTCTTTATCTTGAAAGACATCTCTGAACTGTTGCAGGTATGCATCTCTTTTCTCTTTGTCAACTTTGGGCATAAAATTGTTGTTGAATGGAGGTGGAACTGCTTTGTATTTGTCTTGGTCCTTTACTTGATTTAGTATACCACATATGTTTCCTGTAGATATCAAGTTCTTCAGGAATTCAACTTCAACTTGCAGTTTTGTGTTCTTCACCTTTTCTTCAACTAACATCTTCTTTAGTCCATCTATCTCAGTGATATATCTGGTTTGGGTTCTGTAACTGATCATGCTGTCATCTTCCAACTTTTAATCTTTTCTTCACTGATCATCTCACTAGCTTCATACCCATTGATGATACTCTGTTTCCTAAAACACTCACTTTCCAGCTTGCCTACTTTTTTTTTCAATTCATTGATAATTTCATTTAAATCAACAGTAGAAGTAGAGTGTACCTGAGATGATGAACCACCTTCGTTTTCAATTAAGGCCATGAAAGCCACATTTGCCCTCTTGATGTCATCTGCAATGTCTTCTTCATGATTACTCCAATCAAAGTTACCCTCATGCTGTGATGTTACAGCCACATTCCCTTGATTTCTTGGTTGACTTTGGTTGGATGGAACTGAATTGTTTGGAACAGTTTGATTATTCTGATAGTTGTTCCTTTGAAATCCTTGATTCTGTGGCACAACTTGTTAATTATTGTTCATTGGAGGCTGTTGGAAGTTGTTGAAGTTGGGGTTATAGTTGTTGGAGCTGTTGTTATTGAAGTTGTTCCTTGGCTGAGTCTGTTGTTGAAACTGATGCTGCTGGTTTCTTGGTTGGTTTTGAAATTGGTTCACTTGATAGTTCCTTGGCATGTTGCATTCTCTAGCAAAATGACCTGGCTGTTGGCAGTTGTAACAGATGGCCCTTGACTTGTCAAACCCAATCCTTTCATTTGGCCCTGATAGAAGTGATCTACCAGTTCTGTTATACAGCCTCTTGCTTCTGAGTGCCAACATGGCAGCTTGCCATTTCAAATCCATGTCCTCCAAATCATCTGCATCAATTTGCTCCAAATCATCTTGAACAATGCTTTTATGAACCATGTTCTTTGCAACAAAAGCATTATAAGATTCAGTGAACATTGAGAATAAACCATGATATTCTGATCCATGATTTCCATATCCACCAACAAAAGGTGTATGTCCACTAGCCATTGAGGCTGAATCATGTTCTTCTAGGAGTTGGACATTAAACCTTTGCTGATTTTGTGAGTTGCTTGAACTACCACCAACAAAAGCCTTAGGTGTATCAACACCATGCTCATTTGGTTCTTCAATGATGGGAATCTGTTGCTGGTTTTTGGTTGACAAGTTCCCCATAGGTGCAATGAGAGCATTGGTTACTTGAAAACATGGCTTCTCTTCTTTGATCATTTCATTCTCAATCATTTCTATTTCTGCAGCTTGAAGGAAACATACTACATCGACCACCTTCAACTCATTGAAATTGGGCTTTTGAAGGATGAATTTGCAGGCAATGTACCATTCTTTGGGCATTGAGTTGAGCAACTTGGTATTTAGGTCAAAATCAGTCATGACATAAACAGTTGTCCTCAACTCATTCACAATAGCTAGAAAACGTTCTAGTATTGATTTCAATCTTTCTCCCTCCTTATACTTGAACCTTTCCAACTGTTGTTTCAATCTTTGTTTCTTTATATTCTTCAGCTCAGTATTCCCCTCATACATCTCAAGTATGGCATCATACATTTGTTTGGCAGTTGTATGATGTGCCACCTTAGTTAAAATCTCCCAAGACAGTCCTAGCTTAATCATAGCTAAGGCCCTGTCATCCACCTTTCTTATTCTTTCTCTTACAGCAGCAGTTCCAGCTGTATTTGCACCTTCCTCAACTGCAGCTTGTGGACCATTCTTGATGGAGTTCCACATATCAACATCATTGTAGCATACGACTGCTTCAAAAAGCACTTTCCACTTGGTAAAGTTTTCCTCTCCATACAATCTTGGTATCTTGTTAGTAGACACCTCTTGTTCCTCATATCCATACATTTTCAAAGACTTAAAATCAGTTTCTTTGTAGAAAGAAAAGTTTTAAAATAATCAGATCTGAAAATAGGTTGTCCAGATCTGATGTGTCTAATACGATTAGAGCAAGATTTATATATAAAGATTAAAGCTTTGATTGAAATAAGGAAGAGAAAACACCGGTAGATTGTAGATCTGCAAGAAAAATGAAAAACAAATATGCTGACGTCACTTTTCAATAGAACAGTTGTCTGCTTACGTCATCTTTCTTCAAATCTTCAATCAGTAACAAGAATCTTACTAAAATAGCAGCAACCAGCTCTGATACCACTTGTCAGGTCCCCGATTTCAGCTGGATCTTACTCAAATCATGTCATAACTCACACAAATAAATATGCCGACAAGAGAGTTAATGACGGGTTGCTATATTTAGAAAGATTACTATTTATTAAAGGCGGAATCAATAATAAACAGAGTAGTTGCAATCAATAATCAAAGATAACTAACACAAACAAGATTAACTCAAAAGATTTCCATTTATACGAAGTTCATCATAGAAAGGGTAATCGATTTAGGGTTTCTTGAAGGAAAGTTTATCCTAAGAGAGCCGTCACACACAAAAATATTCTCTCTCAATCAATGTTCAGCCGCTTCTCTCCGTGTCCTCAGGTGTGCCCTAATTATTCATTTTATAGGCCTGGCACCCTAATTACATATTCAGAAATAATCCTAAGTGTAAAACAAGTCTTCCGGGTAGGCTTTGCATCAATCTTGTCTTTCTGAGTATGCTCTGCCATCCTTTAGGACTTGCTAATATAGAAGTGTGCTTGGAATCAGTTTCCGGGTAGACTTTTCTTGAAGAGTATTTTACCAAGTAAAATACTCACCAGGTAGACTTCAATCTTCTTGACTTTGCCAGACTTTGCCCGACAAACCCTTACGAGCAACCTTGTTCTTCAATGGTTCTTTCAACCCTTTGCTAGAGAATAGCTTATTAGCAAAGTGTGCTTGGTAGCACTGTTCCTTGCTTGAGTTGAACATTTCCCGATGATACTTGAGATATATCATTAAATCATCAAGCCTACTCGGACCATACTTATTAATGAATACCTTGCCTGGTCTTCCAATTACTTGGCTTCTTGAGCTTGGTTAGCCTAAATCTTACTCGGAAGTGAACTTTACTTGGCTTTGAAGAACAAACCTGCTTGATACAGTGCACCATGCCCGAACTTGCATAAACTAGTGAACCTTGCCTAGTAATACACTAATTTGCAAACCCTGCCCGGATTTCCACTAAAGAAGACTTCAAGAAGATAACCCTCCCCGATAGACAAAATATCGTACTCGGCTAAGTAAAAGCTTGCTCAGAAGTCTAAGGTGTGCCCGGATCCATACTTAGAAAATTCTGAGGAGGTTGAGAAGATTCCAATCTTCCATAGAACAAGTCTTTGACTTAACAATCTCCCCCTTAGGTCAATTTCTTGACTCAACACCCTAATAATATCTGTGAGGATAGGGACCAGACCCTAATAATATCTGTGATGTTGGGGACCAGACCCTTATAATATCTGTGAGGTTATAGAGTGGAAGACTCTTTAAATAGTATGGATAAATATGCATCTAAAAGTAAAGTATGAATAATGTATACCCCTTCGGGCATGTGTGCAAGAATGTGAACTGATTGTATGTTGTATGATTAACTAGAACTCACTCAGCGTAGCTGACTTTTAGTATGCACACAGGTGAGTAGGATGAGACAGCTGGCTTGTTGGGAGACACATGGCAGATTAATAAAGAAGCTGGCATATGAAGATTTATTTGTTAATGTTTGAACTGAAGGACATGTTTCAAGTTATGTTTTA
This sequence comes from Bidens hawaiensis, assembly GCF_021521415.1. Classification (NCBI taxonomy): domain Eukaryota; kingdom Viridiplantae; phylum Streptophyta; class Magnoliopsida; order Asterales; family Asteraceae; genus Bidens; species Bidens hawaiensis. Next base: position 45,622 of record NW_027501078.1, on the reverse strand, counting down.
AGACAAGTTATGAATTATTGTGTAATATTTATGAAATTTTTATATTCCGCGTAAAGTTTTAATTAACTCTGATATTTAGAACTGTGTTTATGAGTAAATCCAACGTTAAAGTGAGGCACCGGTAACAGGGCCTTACAATTTTAGAAAATGTAAAGGCCTGTATAAAAACTAATTGTATGTAATTACACATGATTTGCATTGATATGAACCAATATTGCAATTTTATATAGGTAATTTTATGGTCATTTAAATGTATCAAGCAACTCTTTATCGGTTATGTACTTTTAGTTGGTTTTGTATAATTATTACATTTTATATTGTAAATTAATTTACAAAATATTAATAATTTATAATAGATAAATTTGCATTAATTTTATTCATATTGAAATTGTATTTATTATCGGACGTCAAAAATATAAAAGTTAAGAAAAATATATTATAATATAATTTATACCATACCATTTATTCCGTAATTTATGCCTTGCCATCCTTCCTTATATATACCTTACGGCTTACCATCTACTCTTTTTAACTAATTGTGATTTTTATTTATAACTAGTTTGAGGCCTATGTATTACACGGGTGATTGTTGAAAATTTTATACTTTGACCATTAAGTGAAATACAGTCAACAAATTGATCATATATTGTTAATACAATTACAATTACAATTACAATTAAATTAAAATTGCAGAAATTACATAACTAAGATTACACAAATACATTACAAATAGGTAAAAACTTCCTGTTACACTACATTTATGATTGTATTAGTAGGTATACATTGCTTATCAAAAATTGAAATTTTTAGTTCATGTCTGCTTGTAACTCTTAATAAAGTAACATATGAGCTTTCTTATAACTTTTGATATAGCTATATATAGTTGTCTGTGTGACAAAAAGGTTCTCCAAGTACATACCAACTCTAGATAAATGATAATATATATCCATGATACTAATAAAAAAAATTCATACACATAAAATATCATAGCTTTTAATAAATTAATACGATGTCATTTGAGAACATCTCATCATGTTAATTAGAAAAAAACATGATTATCCCAAAAACCATATACCTGAACTTTGATGATATAATTATCTATAGAATCTTTACAATTTGAAATTGATTGATTATGATAAATTTGTTATCATTAATATTCTGTGTATGACAAATTTTTAATTGACTTTATATTTTACAATTAAAAATTGTATAATCAAGCAACATAAAAGCCGAAAATTTAAATATAACAAAATGATTTGTTTATTTCATATGAATGTAATTTCCAGGACAATGAAAAATACATACTAACATTAAAACCATGTTCAAATAATAGTGATTATTCTGAGTTAAAAGAATATTAGAAGATTTAAAGTTGCATAAAATGAATGTAGTGATTCTTATTTATTATCGTTGAAAGTAGCATTTCCACTTTTACCCGTAACATGAAACACATCTCAAGAAAACCCGTACCTGAACCCAAACTAACCCTGACCTGAGAAACTCGAACCAAAGAAAATACTAACCCGACCTTGAACCGAAGTAATTCAGGTTGGTTCTTGGGTCCGAATTCTAGGTTTCGGGACAACCCGAAAACATTTAGTTTTAAAATCATATGTATTTTTAGGTATTAAAGGCTAAGCCTTAGCCGCTGATGTTATCAGAATTTAGTCAAAGTCGATTGTTCTCATTCCACATATTATGAATCGAATGTTTATTGTTTATTATTTTGAATATAAACCATAATAAATACTTTAATTAACACTTTAAAATTCACTAAACATCTCTTATCAATCCATATGGGGAATACTTATCTACATTATATATAAAGGAAGAGTGATGGGCACAAGCGTCTTTTCATAATTGCATGCGAAGGACAATACCGACATTTCATAATAGGGCAAGAAAAGTAATTTGTCAATGTATCCATCAATTCTTAAAGCTTTTAGTACAACATTATGAAGCTTCACTTTTTTTGAGATTACTCTTCAATCATTTAGAAAACAAAAGGTTATGGTTTAAATATGTTACTATTATGGTGACTATCCACATTCTTAACTCCCATGCTTCATTATGTTTTTATTATAGGAAAATTCCCAAAATAAACGTTTATGATAACGTTTTTCAGGTTTTAGATGCCATTTGCAAGAAATTCTCAAAATATGTATTATAAACTAGTCGTGACGAGTAGTTTATGATTACACACGAGTAGTTTGTAGAACAAGTTAACTTGGCACGCTCCCTTAAACTAACCATAACGAGCAGGTTCACTAATCATTTACTCGTCACGACTAAATACGTTTCATGCCTCGTAATCAACGCCCACGAGTATATCATAAGTCCTTTAGTCGCGATGACTAGTTTACCTGGTTTACATTCCTTATACGAGTAGTTTATTAGTAGTTAACTCCCCGCTACTAGTTTAATCTTACAATCTACTCGTCGCGACTAAAGAACTTATGAATTAATCGTGAGCGTTGATTACGAGGCATAAACCTTATTTAGTCGTGACGAGTAATGGTTAGTAAATTTGCTCGTTATGGTTAGTTTAAAGACACGCGTCAAGTTTTAATTGGTTATACACACCACTCATCACGACTAGATTATAATACTTATTTTAGGAATTTATTGAAAATGACACTTAAAACCTGAAAAACCTTTTCATAAACGCTTATTTTGAGAATTTTCCCTTTTATTAACTTTGTTAGCCTATATATAGTGGCTTCTTGTGTTTGTATTAGACATACATACATACATACATACATACATACATACATACATACATACATACATACATACATACATACAAATGAATAACAACCTCTATTTTCAACACTTATCATGCTTTCTGTACACTATTGCTCTAGGTTCGAAGGATGTAATAAGGAAATATTGAGGCTATTTGGGCTAAGGAAGAAGATGTTATATAATGTCTGAATATTGTGAAAGCTCGGAATAAACTAAGGACTTACATATATGTACTGTAGCGGGCACACTACAGTCATACTGGCCATGGGGCATGTAACCGTCCCTGAAGTGGTTTGTGCGTATGTTTAGTTCCTAGTGTTGGAAATTTGTAAAATTGATTGTCTTGGTTTACATCAACTGGCGGCTTGCCCAATAACTACAGTATGTATGAAAAGCTTCAGTTAGCAAACGACTAAGTATTCCCTTACAAACAACAATATATGTCCTCACTTGTCTTCTCTTTATATTATTGTGGATTTTTAACCATAAGAAACAGTTCAAGTTTTAATGTATTTCAATTTTTTATGAAACTTCTTATTTAGACTCAACATTATAAAACTTCGTTTTTACCACATTTAAATCAATAGTTTTATATAGTTTTAATAATTATCAATATAAAATTCAAATTTCTATAATAAATAAAGAGTCTAAATAAGTTAAAAAACAAAAAGTTATGGTTTAAATATGTTATAATTATGGTGACTACTCACATTCTTAACTCTTATGTTTCATTATGTTTCTATTAACTTTGTTATCCTATATATAGTGGCTTCTTGTGCTTATTGTACATACATACATGCATACATACATACATACATACATACATACATACATACATACATACATACATACATACATACCAATGAATAACAACCTCCCTTAACGGATCATCAATTGAATTAGCTTTCGGTCATCTCTAATCCCTACCTCATAAATTGGTCAACTTAGACTTCTTCCACACACATACCCTATTAAATATTTGATGATATCACATATACCCACTGATGACTCGAAATGAGGTTGACTATCTGACCTTGTGACCCGATAAGATGCCGATCCGTGATCCGTAAACAAACCTATTACATTTAACCCAACATTATAACATTAAGAAATTTGGAAAACAAGTTATTTCACACTTTTTGTCCAAAAAAATAAAAACTAACCAAATAATGCGTTTTGCAATTTGGTTTGTCAAAAAGTCAATAAACCTGGACTTTGTCACTACCTAGACAAACACCATTTTTTTTGTTACAGTTATAGTAAATCTGTTTCTCCCTTAACTAGGTGATTGTAGGTCAATCATGTGTACATAATAGATGTAATTCAACTGTTCAATTTGGTTCAAAGGATGAACTGTTTTTTCCCGACCACCATCGACGACTTGCATAAATTCTTCCAAAAAATTTCTAAATTATGCATTATCTTTGATTGTATAGATGTTTGCTTAAACCACTATATTATATCTTTTTTGAAAGAACCATGTAAGAATGTTAAACAAAGTTTGATTTCCAGGATGCAGATGAACTTGTAGCCGAATTTTCTTATCCTACCAATGGTGATGATGCTCCAGACCAGGTTAGTTTAACCTGCCGACTTTATTTCAGATGTTAACCGAGTACACAGTCTTTCTGATGCGTCCAGCTATTTGTGACATTATAAACAAGTCTTGTGTGATTAAACTAGCTTGACACTTGACTAGATGGTGGGCTTGGTAGTGGGGTATGACGGGCGAAGGTTGTAGATAAAAAACGAATAAATCTGAATCATGCACACTCTTAATTCTTGGTATTTAGTTTGTATAGTCTTAACTAACCAATTCATAATATACATCTTTTATCGGTATTAGAAACATTTGAGCTTTGAAGTGAAATACGTGCGGACAATGCTACACAAAATTTAGTTGACAACATAAGATGCTCAAAGCTTATAATATTAATCATCAAAACCAAAGAACAATGCTGCACAAAATGCTATGAATATGCAATATGTTTTGGGTAGACTTGCTTCACTTTTAACTTCTAATATGATTGTAAGTTATTCGCATGCAGATTATTAGACGAGCTAACAAGCAACCACAAGATTCACTTTTAAACGAGCTAATGAACAGCCACGAGTTTATGATCATATGGATCATACAAAGGATATGATACAAAAGGTGCCATATGTTTAGTATTTTAAAAAATGGATAATTGGATAATACATAATTCATACTTATTTTCCATTTGCTCTTAATGGAGGGCTTACGTTTTAACTCAGCTTCCTATGTATTTAAGTTCATGCCTTAAAGTCATATTCCCAGCAAAAGTAGAGTACCTAGACCGCAGATTATGGTGGTCCATCGGGACTCAATGTGGTACGACCATGTACTACATAATTACCCAACCCTTGATACAAGGTAAACATGTTGTCATTGCATTCAATGCCTTATCTGGTCATGTGACAGAGCTACGGTTCCCACCAGTCCAAACACATGGTGTTCTCGAAACCAACATGCTTACTATTCAAGATGATCATTACATGATTGTTACAAATGGCCTACAGAATCGGACGCTCCAGCTATGGATCTTAAGACAAGACCATTGGATCAATCTCTTCACCCCTCCTCCCATCCCTCCTATACCAGAGCGTTTATGGTGCTCAATCACACGCTACATGACAAATGGAAGCGGTTTGTCATGAGTAACTCACGGACACTTTATGAAATCGATACTGATACGAAACCCCTTTGATATTTCCACAACGTCAACTCACTTAATGGTGGTGTAGGTGCCGTGTACTTGGAAACCGTTGTTGCACCGGCTATATGATGTCACTTTCCTCCCATGTTTAACGTCAGGTGGTTTATGTTAAGATTTAAAAACAAAACATACATGAATTGTGAGGTCAGTTATTTTGCATTATTTGCACGTTATATATTATTTTTCTATCATTAGACTTCTGACCTCGTTTATATTGTTTTGGACGAATTTTCAACCTCATATTAGTTCTAACATTGTTAAACATGATTTGATTAGTGGCACAACAACACTATATGAGATTGCGGTCGTCACCAGCCCGTTAGGACACATTCAATCCTGTATGTTGCTTAATAATCACTAACCCCACATCCATAACAAATATTTCACAAAACACGATACATCCGATATATATGCATAGGTCAATATTTTAGTGTGCAACCCCACATAAAAAATTCAACAAACCGTATGCACTTGCGGCAACACGTTCTCAATGATAACCCATTACACAACAAACCATACAATGCAAACCAATATGAGGGGATAATTTGCGCGAACCTGCAGCAACGAGCGTGCACTTTTGCTAGTTATATGTAGTAATGGAATTAGTTGAAATAAACCTTTAATTTTAATGTCATATATTGAAATTACTTGAAAGATAAGGACCATATATGAAAATTGGTTGAAAAAAAGGTGAGAAGGGCCATGGTTTTGACAAGTGGAAAAACTAGTAGGCTTTTATTAGAATAGATAGATTATGAATTTCAGATGAGTTAGTTTTCACCCAAGTATAAGAGAAATGCCCTCCCCCTCCCCCCCACTTCCCAATAATATAATTTGTAATTACCAGTTGTCCCCCAAATTCTCCCTCTCCCATTTAATCGGCCACCAAATCTCCACTGTAATCAAACCTAACCACCACCGCTCGCCTTCAATTACCACACCACCGCCGGTAAACATCACCGACACGACTTTAATGCTGGAATAAGAATAACGTCGGTTTCGACGAAGACACGGTTGCTGACCGTCGGTTCCGACGGGACAGGCGTAGCTCAATAAGGTTGCCTCCTCAATTTTATTAACACATCCCGTCGGATTCGGGACATGTGTTTCCTGATCATTGGCTAAGAAAACTGTCGGATGTCGGAAAATAAGAACTGGAACGCCGGTGTTTATCATAGACAATTTGGGAAGTTTGGTAGCTCATGTACAATTCTTTGATTTATGAGTGAGAAATGGATAAAATGAGGATTTTCCCAATTAATAATCCTAGGCTGTAACTAGATGCTAACAGTACTTTGTATGTTTAATGAGTCCTTCGTATGGTGTGAGTGCATGAGGTGGCTTTGTAAAAAGTCACACGTTATTTTTTGTCAGACTCATCATGTATTGTCCAAAGGATTATAGCATTCTCAATCCAATCTCCATCTCTATCTCTATAACTATACTAAAAACATAATCCTTTTCCTCTCATTTTTAATTAAATAATATTTTTTTATACTTTTATTACCTTTTTTCTCTCATTCACTCACAATCACTTTCAAAAACATTAATAATTATAGAGGTGAACAATGTGTTTCTCCAAATTTAACCATGAACAATAACATTTTTTCTCTCTCATCCTCTCACAACCACTCTTAACAATCTCTAAAAAATAGAGACTCCCCTCACAAAATATGGAAAATGGATTGGGAATGCTCTTATAACCAACGTTTTTTGTAATTGCTTATTGATCTTTAAATTTTTCCATCGTCCGTCTTCATAAACAAATTGAAAGGAAAAACAATCTTGCACTAAATAAGGCTAGCTCGATAGCTGTGAAAATGTTCAAGATTTTGTCACGTGCTGGTGCAACAAGCAACCTTCAAGGTATCACTTGAGTGACTCTTTTAATGGGAACACCAAATGATGAGTTCTAATTTTTATAAACCGTTTAAGGTTTTTTCTCTCCACTAATATGAGACAAGATCCTCACTTATTTAACTTTATTTGTTAAAGTTGATAACTTTAAATAATACTCCAAATACTCAATTTCGAAAATCTATAATTCATTCATCTTATGTCCATTTTGGATGCGGTTTGATTCGTTCTCACAGCATAAAAAGCAAACAAAATAGTTAGAAATTATATTTTTTAATTGCAAATACTCCCATGTAATTTACTATAAAACGATTACAATAAAGTGGCATGCAAACGGGCAACAAGCTGCGCCGCAACCCCCTTTTGAATAGCAAAACCAATCCTGCTAAAAATGAAGTTTTGGGACCTAGAAGCTGAAGAGGTTCCATGTACGACACGTTGAACCCTACTCAAAAATTTCACAGCCTCTAGGGCCAGAAAACCAAATGTATCAAAGGTAAATGGTAGAAAGACATGTTGATTATCTAAACAAGCTTTCTCGTGTTTAACAACTTTGCCCGATTCAGCCTTCAACGCAGCCTGACCTGCCCACGGTCCCTGAGCCCAACAAGAGGAGACAATCCTGTAAGATCCACACATGCGTGTTTCCCCCTGCTCATTCGAACACAAGTATATAAGCTGGTCGTAAAGTAGACCTCCCTTCAAGAGGAGGTCTACTTTAAAATATGAAAAATATATTTTAACTATGAAAATATGAAAAATGCATTTTTGTATTTAATGAAAGATTCATTTATCATATTTATCCAAATTTTTCCGATGTTCTATAGTTAACAAAACCTTAAATATGTTGTGAAATAAGCCTAATAGTCAAACATGTGAGACAAAGATATAGAGAGGAAGATAGATTTCATTAATCATGTGTGTAGAATCTAATCTATATTACGATTTATAACCATAATATTAATATAATTTATAACACTCCCCGTTGGTTATCAACTTCATACGCTTGGAGTAGGGATGGCAATCTTACCCGAATCATTTCAAATGAGTCAATTTGGGTTGTTTTAAAATTCATATGAGTTGGTTTGGGTAATAGGCTTTAATTAAACGGGTCACTTGAAATTTCACATTTTTATTTTCGGGTCAAATGGGTCGACAAATTTTAATATATGGGCCGATGTGGGTTAGTGTCTTAAGGAAAAGTGGCAGGTTCAGGTTGAAACAGGTTTTGAATTGGAACGAAATCGGTTTAGGTTTTGGCTTGGATCAGGTTTCGTGCAGACAAGAGTTTTTGCACTGGACAGGTCGGGTTTCGGCTTCTTTCTAGTTTTCGCACTGGACAAGTCGATTTCAGTTTTTTTTTCGTTTTCGGTTAATTTGTCGGGGTTTTTTTTGAACGATGCAATGGCGAAAACATTTTAGTTTGTTTTACTTTTTTCTTTTTTTATTTATATTTTGAGTTATGATTTTTGTATTGTTTTTTCTTAATTTTTTAGGAGTTTTTTATCTTAATAAAAACCCTAAAAAAATTCAAACAAATTAATAAAAAAACCATAACTCAAAATATAAAACAAAAACAATAAAAGTAAAAAAAACTAAAACGTTTCGTTTGTTGTCCTCGTTCAAAACAAAAAAGAGACCTGAAACCCGTTTTGTCCCGTTCCGACCTGGACCCATTCGGACTCAGATCCCTTCTGACACGAACCTGTTGACCCTAACCCGTTTCAACCCGAACCAAAACAACCCTTCTTTTAGTTGACCTATTCCAACTCTAACCCGTTCCAACCCATGACCCGTTTCGACCCAACCCGTTTGCCACCCCTAGCTTGGAGATGTTGTCTCATTAAAAACTTTGCTAGGAAACTTAGTGGGACAAAACCATAGCTAAGGGAAAAAGAATGCAATGCGTATTGTTTCCACCTGATTTATATACGTTAAATATCGATCTTATGTGAAAGTTACCCAAACCTTTTGTAGTCAATCATTTGAGTCTTCGACCCTTGACAGTCGAATCCTTTATTTGAACAATTTTGTATGATCTTCACATGAAAAATTCTACTGCTTCATCTGGTAAACATATCGATTGTATCCATAGCCATATTGTGTTTCTCTGCATCAACAAGACTAACCAAACCTGTTTTCATGGGTTAGTAAAATATAAGCACATATCTTCCATACCTAAAATATATGTTTTAACCCATTCTTATGTCTGTAACTATACACATGTTGGTATATATAAATAAAAGAATTACAATTTTTGTCATTTAAACATTGTCAATTTATGAAGCGGGTCCATTAAAAGTTTCGTTTCACTCGTTGTCCTTTAAATGAAAATTGTTTTGATTTTAGTCCTTTTAACTAACGATTATCCAAAAAATTAATTGTAACATCCCGAAATTTCTAAAATAATATTAATTATGTTATTCAATAATGGTGAGAAAGTTTACTTGGGTTAAGTAATATGGGTAATGGACTTGGATTTGAAAGGAAGGAGGATGGACCATGGGCTCAAGCCCATGATCCATAATATATAAACCTTAATTATCAATTCATTCATTTCCATTCCATTCCATTCCATACACCACCCAAAACACACACTTAGCTCTCTCTCATCCTACTTTCTCTCTCTAGCCGAAATCACCAAGAAGAGCCGATCCCGACCCGAGGTAATGATAGTATGATATTGTAGAGATCCAAACCCGTTAGATCTAGTTGCGAAATAAGAAGGCGACACCTTAAACCGTTAAAGTCACGAAATCCGGAAGGAATCGGGTATAAACCGAGCAAAAGATGAGCTTAGGGGTCACCCTAGCTCATATCTGGATCGAACGGGACGAATAACGGTGAAAACGGTGCGAAAATACATTTTTCCGGCGATGACAGCGCCGGAAAAGATGTACGAGGTAAAGAGAATGTCAGGGAATATTCTGACATTCCCTGACCTAACCCTAGTTCGTTAGCGGAGACTTAATGACTTAGAAGGTAATTCATTATGTCATTCGTCAAGGAGAGATAACGAACTAGAAGCAGTTCATTAAGCAGTTCGTTAAGCAATTCGTTGAGTGATTCGTTACCTAGTTCGTTTTGTTAAGACAACGAATCAAGTGATTCGTTACTTACCAATTCGCTAAGCTGAGATAACAAACCAGACTAACGAAACAAATCAAGAAAGATAACGAATCAGCTCGACCCCAGCCAGGGGCTCTGCCCCTTGGACCCTGCTAGGGGATGCCGGCCCGAGACCCCGCTGCCAGGGACGCTTCCCCCGGACCCCCGTTCGTTGAAGGTTATAATTAGACTAAAAACGCGATATGGATAATGATATAATTAATACGCGTAATTGTTATACAGTTAGCCGTGCACAACTAAAGAAAGGGATAACCATTAACGGTGAACGTAATAGAGTTCAGGTGAGTTTCTAGCCCCACTTTCTTGTTATGTTTTCGGGGCTGTGTTCATACTCGATGTGAAGTATGAATACACTTACCTTAAGTGGTAAGTGTATGCTATAACATTTGGTGTGATATATTTATATATGTTATGAATGGATGTCTGTTCGTGTGTGAACGATCTTCAGATATTGCACGTGTAGACAGGGAAGGTAACGTTAGTCGGTGTGCGAACGATCTTCGGATATTGCGCGTACCGTCATTCGGGAATATACCCAAGTGGTTATTAGTGTGTGTAAATGTTGTGATGTAACTTGGTTATTATGTAAATGATGTAATGATATAAAGTGTGTGGTAGACAAGTAGAGGTAGGGTGTGATAGAAGTAGTAAGGGTCTAGTAAGGATGTTAGTGGCATGACGATAGTACGTAGTAGGGTAAGCCTATACGTGCCTTTGTTATTAAGTGGCATAACATGGGTGCGTGGTAGGGTAAGCCTATACATGCCTTCGTTATTAAGTGGCATAACGTAAGCACGTGGGAGAGTGTTAGTACACGGTTTTGCGTCTCGAGTATATGTATTTATCGTTTTGTACTTATCGTTTATTTAATGTAAAAGTTAATTATATTTAAGCTAGTTCGTTAAGGGACATGTCTAGTTCGTTAAGGATGTTTAACGAACTAGACCTTAAGTTAAGTTCCTCCTGTTTCGTTAAGGATGTTTAACGAATCAGGGGGTGTTTCGTTAAGATTATTTGTTAAATGTAATGTAACGAAGTGGGTGGCTAGTTCGTTACAGAACGTGTAACAAACTAGACCCATCTTCTATATATAGTGGGTTCGTCCACTGTTTAATTTAAGTTTTGAGTTTAATATATCGAACCTCTGCCCGATTTTTCTCTCCAGCTTCATCTTAATTAATATATCCATAATATATATACACATATCTATATAACTAATACTAATACATAATCATTATAGAGCATCATGAACTAGATCCGTTAATTGTTATTGAACCTTAGATCTATGCTAGATCAGAGGGTTTTACAAGTGGTATCAGAGCTTTCGGTTGCTCGATTGCTCTTGATCTGACTGTTAATTCGTTAATTAAGAACTGATAACTGTTATTTTGGTATTATTTTGTTTTGGTTTGTGTTTGGATCAAATTCAGTGTGATTTGATTGAGTTATGGTTTGATTGGATTGGATTGGATCTGTGTTTGGTAAGGTATTTGGAAGGATTTGTGAGTTGCAATTGTGTTTTGGATTGATTTGTGTTATTATGTGTTTTGGCCGAAACAGGGGATCGGTTTTGGTTAAATTGGATTTGAGATAGGTGTTAATTGGTTACGGAATGATTTGGTTTGGATTCGCGATGATGTTACGAGTGTTTTGATAGGTTGAGTGAACGATTTGGTATGACATTGGAAGAGTATTACAAATCTGGTTTTTAGTTTGGTGTTCTTATTTTTGTTCAAAATCTAGAAATTCCAGATGAAGATTTGAAGATCTTCATATAACTTTGAAGATTCGTTAAAACTTTGCCAATTCATTAAGCACTATTCACCAATTCGTTACTTAATTCGTTATTCTCTATCATTCATGTGTACCAGTTCGTAAGACACGTGTCCCACTTCGTTAACTTTAATTCCAACAAATTTTGCCACATGGCAATAGTTGTCAGAGTTTGTTACAACCGTTTTAACAACCTAATTCGTTATAGTTGATTCGTTATCAACTGTAGCTAATTCGTCATCTTGATTTGCCACCTAATTCGTTAACAGTGACTTAGTGATTCGTTAGGGAAACTCTGCAGTTCGTTACCTTAATTCGCTAAGCTTACACTTACTTGATTCGTTAAAAGAACCACCTGATTCGTTAACATATTTCGTCAATCTAATTCATTAACTTTTATTTGTTAAATTTGACTTAATTCGTTGACCCAGTTCGTTATAACCAGTTCGTGTGACACTGTTCCAGATTCGTTAAAATCACAGATTCTTTAAAGTTGTTTCTAATTCGTTATTGTTCATAGTTCGTTAAAAATTTTCAAATTTAACCCTTGAGGTTTGAGTGTCTTGTCATTTTCAACATGGCTGGTATGTATGCTTTAGCATCTCAAAATATGTTAATGCAACAAATGTTGCAACTGGACACCGAGATCGGTTCATATTCAAAATGTCCACGTTTAATGAAATTTAACGATTTTACTAAGTGGGAACCCCGTTCCGTGCTCATCTAGGATCGGTTCATCCCGATTGTTCGTATTTCCTGGATGAGGTATATACCGTTTCGATGATTGGAGATGAGGCTATCGGTTTCACACCTAAGGGTGAGACTGATGAGGAGATAACAACAAGGTTTAATCATCTGATAGCCGAGATGGATAAAATGAAGTTGGAAACTTCTGAAGTTGATAAGATTGATACTATCAAGAGTGCTTTGCCGAGTTCTTATTCTATGTTTTTAATGGTTCTGAAAAAGAACAATTACTTCAACAATGAAGACTTAACAACATCCGAATTCATGCAAAAGATCGAAGAAAGAGAATACGATCTCAAATGTCAAAAGTCTTCTAAGGAAAATCAAGATACTGCTTTTTATGGTGGGAGTATGCCCTTGAGTTCAACCATTTCTCCAATCACTGCATTTCTTACACAAAATGCAAGTGAGAATGTGACAACTATCTATAGTGATCCAAGAGCATGTTTCTACACTGCTGGAAGTTCTGGATCACCTGGTGCTTCTGGTGGATCTGGAAATTCATCTACTACAACTCAATTTTCACCACCACCGAGTGTAAACATGAAGGAAGCTGAACAAAATTTTGCTTTCTTGTCAGCCTTCATGACCTCATATGAAAATCTGGTTAGTAGTACGATTGCTACTAGTGATTTGAAGACTATGATCAGATTGATCCGGATGACTTAGAGATTATGGATTTAAAATGGAACATGGCGATGATTGTTCGAAACGTTAAAAGGTTTATGCAACGTTCCGGAAAAGATCTGCCTGCTTTGAACAAGAAAGTTGGGTTCGATAAATTGAAGATGAAGTGTTATAACTGCCAAGCATTCGGACACTTCAAAAAAGAGTGTGATAAACCGAAGAAGGAATATACTGGTCCTTGTAATCAAGATCAAAGTTCTTCTGGAAAACGAGGCAATGATGCTAAAAAGAAACCGTCTTCTTCTGGGTCACAAGCTATGCTGACTAACTTGGATGGAACTGACTGGTCCCAAAGAATATTTTGCATTGATAATCAAGCCAATTTGGTCATGTTCAAGAAAAACAATGTTTTTCAAGATGCAAGCGAAAGTGAGCTATCGTCTGATAATGATTCTGAATCAGATTCTGATGATTCATATGAAAAGCTTCCAACCACGTTTGCTTGCATGGATAAGATAAATGAGGTTAGTTCTTTGATCTCTGCTAATTTGTCTGCTAAAGTAACTTGTGTTGAATGTGAGACTAACAAACCTAAGTTAGAGTCTTTAAAAAATCATAATGATAATTTAGTGAGAGAAATTGTTTCACTAAAGGATACTTATCGACAATCTCTTGAATCTCAAATGAGATCTCGAGAGAAGATTGAAGCTTTGTTGACAAGTAACCATGATCTCAAGGCTGAGTTATCGGTTAAAATGACAATCAATGATCAAAAGTTTCAAGAAATTTTGAAACATCGTTCAAAGATAACCGAGCTTGAGAATGAGGTTCTTGAGTTAAAGAACAAGTTGGGAACATTTAGAAACTCTTCCTTTTTGCTAAATGAAATAATCGATGTGTCTGGTATGCAAAAAGATTTGAAAAAGGGTATAGGTTTTGTTGAAATTTCACCACATTTTCACAATGATTATAAAGAAAATCCTTTTGCTAGAAGAGAAGATGATATGATTGTAAAAGAACCTATGATTTTTGAAAAATCAAAACCAGTGAAAACTGAAACTGTTAATGCCAAATCTACACCTCAAAAACCTCATGTTGAAAGCAACAAAGTATTTGTTGAAAATGTTGATAAAGTGATTATTGATGATGTGTTTGAACCTGAGATTATACACAAAAACCAGAACATTCCAAGTTCTAATCACATTCTTTGTGAACCTCATGAATTTGAGGAGGCAGTGTATGTTTCACACACAACTCATGTAAGAAAAGAAGACCAAGTTATGGTTAAATCTGTGAAGGCTAAGAAACCAGAAAGCCTAAAATTTCTGATGAGGATTTGATGCGCTTTATCAATCCTACTGTTTCCATGCCGACAACTGGTCGTGTGTTTAAGTTGAAAGGAATTGACACGATGTTCACTGAGAATGACCAACCGATTAGCATTATCAAACCTGAGTTAATTGAAAGCATTTTTCACAATGAAACCTCCAAGATACAAGATCTTGAATGTCAATATGCTTGTTTCAAAACATCAAACTCATCAGACCCATTGATTAAATCTAAGCAATTGTTAAAACATGCTAAGAAGGTTCATTTTGTGAAATCAACTGGAACTGACACGTTGCAAAGTTTTTCCAACTGTTCTAACCTTGACTTTTATATGAAAAAGAAGTCTGTATCGTCTGATGATTTGGCCAAGAGTTTTACTAAGTATGTGAGTCATCAACCTTCTATGGCATCTGTTTTTGCCAAATCTCAACATGATCATGTAGACATGCGAAGTTGCTTTTTGTGTGGACAACAAGGTCATGTGGTGAGAAACTGTGGCCAGAAGAAATCTCAGAACCTTCATCCGTTTGTCAAGGACCAATCAAAACCGGTTCTTGTGATAAAGGAGATTCTGAAATGACCTGTGTCGTGTGATGATGATACTCACATCATATTTTTAAACGTGAATCCACGTAAGGTAATTCATGTGAACGAAACACATGGTCAAGTAAAACCAAAGTTTATTTCAACCGAGCCAATATGCATAAATGTGAACTCAAATGTCGTTCAAGCTGCCTAACTAAGACGAAAGTCTAAAAAGCCTGTAACTTATTCCCAAGTTGCTGAATAACAGTTGAATTCTGTTCAAGTTAATTTTCCAAGAGAAACTCAAAAGGTGCCCAAGACTGAGGCCTGGGCTGCGTTTTTGAACTAATCACTTTTATTTTGTGTGTAGGGTACATCCAAGACCGTGTCTGGTGAAAACTGGATAATGGATAGTTGATGTTCTCGTCATATCACTGGAAATCTAAACCTCTTAAAAAATGTGAGAAATATTTAAGGGGGTTATGTGGCTTTTGCTGGGAATTCTGTGGGCATGATAACACAAGAAGGTGAAGTTTCAAATGGTCACATTACGTTTGAAAAAGTCAATTACTGTGACAAGGTGGACCATAATTTATTGATTGTGTCGCAAATTTGTGACAAGAAGTACACAACTATATTTACTGATAAAGAATGTCTGATTTTGAAACCAGGATACGTCATTCCCGAGGACATGGTTGTCATGCGATCACCTCGATCGAATGATATTTATGTCTTAAATATGTCTTCTAAAGTATCAACGTCTATCGAAACATGTTTTGTCTCAAAAGCAACCGAGAAGGACTCTATTCTATGGCATCGTGGAGTGGGTCACATGCATGTTCGAAAGATGAATTATTTAATGTCAAATGACATAGTTGAAGGTGTTTCTTTGAAAAATTTTAAATTATCTGATCACTGTGTTGCTTGCAAGAAAGGCAAACAGAAGAAAAAGTCACATCCATCTAAGTTATTGAATTCCATTGATACTCCTCTTGAATGACTTCATATGGATCTTTTTGGTCATGTGAATCGTGCTAGTATCTCTGGAGATTGGTATTGTCTTGTAGTTACCGATGATCATTCAAGATACTCATGGGTTTTATTTATAAGTTCAAAAGATCAAACACCTGTTCTGGTACAAAACTTAATCACTAAGATCGAATCACTGTACAAGCAAAAAGTGAGGAGAATTCGAAGTGATAATGGTACTGAATTTAAAAACACTATATTGGAGAATTCGAAGACTGTATTGGATTTCTTTTTCATTCAAAAAGGAATTCACCAAGAATATAGTGCACCTTATGTACCACAACAGAACGGTGTTGCTGAAAGAAAGAATAGAACTTTGATTGAAGCTGCAAGAACTATGCTTGCTGATTCTAACCTTCCTGTCCAATTCTGGAACGAGGTAGTGAATACAGCTTGTTATATGCTTAATCGGGTTCTAACAGTTAAGAGACTCAAAAAGACAAGTTATGTGCTTTTGAACAACCGAAAGCCTAACTTAAAGTACTTGGAACCGTTTGGGTGCCCTTGTACGATGTTGAAGAAGGATGTGGGTAAGTTTGAAGAAAAATCTATCGAGGGATATTTCTTGGGGTATGCTTCTCCAAAGAAAAGGGTTTTTAATTTTACTTCTGGTTGTGTTGAGGAATGGTATCATGTGGACTGTCAAAAGTACACCACACCTCCTCAAGGGAAAGGTCCCGACTGGATGTTTGATTATGATGGCTTATTTAATTCATTTACTCCATCAACTGAGCAACCAGATGAAGACCTGGTTCTTGCATACTTAGAAGATCAATTGGTAATTCCAAGATTTTCAAGTTCTAATGATGTTGTAGCTACAACCGTTGCTCCAACTGAAGATCCATGTGATGATCCTCCAGCTTCTTCTGATACTGTCTCTACTTCTTCTGATGATACTCCTGATGCTGATGATACAGTTGAAAGTGATAATTCATCTCCCGAGCCTGGAGAACATTACACTAACTTATTCGGAAATGTTGTTGTTCCTGAGAATCCAACTCTTCGGATTCATAATTATCATCCACAGGAAAACATTATTGGAGAACTTTATGTGGGCGTTCAAACACGTCATTAAGTTGCTTCGTCGAATGAGAATAATGTATTGTGTGCTTTACATTCATCTGGAATCGTAAATCTTGCTAAATTCACTTGCTCTCTATCCCAAGTTGAGCTGACGACGACGACTCGTAAGGAACTCGAAGATCCTTCTTGGGTGGAAGCTATGCAAGAAGAATTGCAGCAATTTGCACGTTTGGGTGTTTGGGAGCTTATTGATAAACCTGCTAGAGTCAAAAAGGCTATTCCGACTAAGTGGGTATTTAAATGTAAGACTGATGATCGTGGTGTGACCGTGAGAAACAAGGCACGATTAGTGGTGCAAGGTTTCCATCAGTAAGAGGGTATTGACTACACTGAAGTATATGCTCCGGTTGCAAGATTGGAGTCTATACGAATTTTTATGGCTTATGCAGCTTACAAGAATATCAAGGTCTATTAAATGGATGTTAAAAGTTCTTTTCTCAATGGTAACTTACACGAGGAAGTGTTTTTTTTACAGCCACCTGGCTTTGAATATCCTGATTATCCAGACCGAGTTTACCGCTTAAACAAGGCCCTGCATGGTCTACATCAAGCCCCGAGAGCTTGGTATGGCACGCTTGCCGACCATCTGACTAATAATGGCTTCAAGCGAGGAACTGTCAACCACTTTATTT
This sequence comes from Bidens hawaiensis, assembly GCF_021521415.1. Taxonomy (NCBI): domain Eukaryota; kingdom Viridiplantae; phylum Streptophyta; class Magnoliopsida; order Asterales; family Asteraceae; genus Bidens; species Bidens hawaiensis. The sequence goes on along the minus strand of NW_027501078.1, from coordinate 27,408 downwards.
TATAAGACTGTTGGTGATGATCTTCTCCTCGTTTAGATTTATGTCGACGACATTATCTTTGGGTCTACAAATGACACGTTATGTAAGGAGTTCGAAAAGTCAATGCAAACAAAGTTCGAAATGAGCTCGATGGGAGAGATGAACTTCTTTCTAGGGTTGCAAGTTCACAAGTCTGCGAAAGGAATCTTTATTCCCCAGACCAAGTATGTGAACGATGTCTTGAGCCGATTCAAGATATCCGACCGAAAAATCCCTTCAACTCCTCTCCCCGTGGGTCACAATTTATCACCGGATGAATTGGAGGACACCGTTGATCCTACCCTCTATCGTGCTATGATCTGATCTTTAATGTATCCAATGGCTTTTCACCCCGACATTATGTTTGCTGTTTGTCTTTGTGCTAGGTTTCAAGCAAGTCCACGAGTGACTCACCTAGCAGCGGTCAAGTGTATTCTTCAGTATCCGAGGGGAAATCCGGACATCGGGTTATGGTACCCCAAGGACGATACCTTTGAACTTACCGCATTTTCAGATTCGGACTACGGAGGTTGCAAGATTAACTTCAAATAAACTACGGCAGGGTGTCAATTCTTAGGAAACCAGCTTGTTTCCTGGCAGTGTAAGAAGCAAACGACGTCTCTACTTCAACAGCTGAGGCAGAATGTGTTGCAGCTTCGAGTTTCTGTTCCCAGGTTTTGTGGGTTCAACAACATCTGTGTGACTACGGTTTGAAGTTTCTTACTACTCCTATTTTGATTGATAACTCTGCTGCCATAACTATCACCAAAAATCCCGTACAACATTCTAAAACGAAACATATCGAAATTCGATATCATTTTATACGGAATTGTTTTGAAAAGAAATTAATCGACTTTGAGAAAGTACATACTGATTTTCAGAAAGCCGATCTATCTACCAAAGCCTTTGACAAAACTCGATTTCAATTTTTGCTTGGTTTAAATGGATTGAAGACCCTTGCTGATATCCTGAAACAAGGATAACTATCTTTCTTTTTTGTTTAATTTTTCTTTTAAAATTTATTTTGGTTTTGGGTTTTAGGGGGTGAAAAAGAGAAAAAACAAAAATATTGTGCTTTTTGTTTGCATATATAAAACCCAAAAACATTGAAAAAATTTAAAATCCAAAAACATTTGAAAATTTTAAAAATTACAAAAATATTGTGTTTTCTGGTTCTTAATGATTTTCCTTTAAATATATTTGAAAATAAAAAAAAATAATAATTTAAAATCCGAAAATTAAAATTGATTGTGTTTTCAGTTTGTATAGAAAAATCCAAAAATTCAAAAGATTGTGAAATTTTTTTTATAAGAAAATCAGAAAAGACAAAAAGATTGTGTTTTTAAGTATGTATAGAGAAAAACCAAAAAGATTTTTACATACGTTCGCTGAAAAATATGTCAATTACTCATATTTGAAGGACATGTACTTGTATATGTTTGGTCCTGTTATTTACTTGTAAATATTCGGGATAACCATTTACCTGATAATGGAATGTAGTTGGGGCGTTCATTATGCGTTTTAGTTTATTTTCTCGCTGAAAATTTTGTCGGTTATTTAAGTTTGTGGAGCATGCTTGCATGTTTTGGTCCTATTATTCACTTTTGAATTGATAGGTTAGCCATTAATTTATAGACTTAATGTAACTGGGACGATTAAATTCATTTTTTTATGCTCCTCAAAAATTTTGAGTTTTTGAAGCAAAAAGAGAAAATGATAGTAAATTGATTATTTTGACCCCAAATTCAATAAGAAATAAGCTTAAAACACTGTGTGCTTAATTGCATTGGTGCATTGGTAGGTCTTAAACAAGTTGTTAGAGTAAAGTATGTGATATAAACATAACAAAATGCCAAATTGAAAGAGGTGTTAGTCTCTAGTAAAATCTCGGTGAGGATGGCAGAAATGTAATAACATGTTATACTTAAGCCTTATACTTGTTTGATCACCCAAAAATAAAATAAAGCAAATAACAAGCGTTGAGGTTCTAGACACTGTGAGTCTTTATGCGGCTTAATCATCTGGGTATTCATATGCACGGATATTTCACTCGCTTTTAGAGCAAACCCAAAGTTATTAAACTTGATCACTCGCTTTTAGACGCTTTTAGAGCGTCTTCGGTGATTAATTTAAGTCATTTGGTTTTCTTATTTAATTAATATTTAATTTAATTGATTTAAATAATTTAATTATTTAATTTAAAATTACATAATGTAATTTGTTACATGTGATTCGTTAAATTGTAACAAATTAAAGTCATTTATAACTAATTGAACTCCAATTTGTTAACTTTAATTCGCTTTCGCCACTCTGTAACAAATGGCTTCTAATTCGTTAAGATTTTCACGAACTTGTAATTCGTTATGCCACGTATTAATGTAAGATAACGAATCACCTTAATCGTTATTTCAAAATTCAAACGAATCAGGCGATTCGTTACATTGAAAAACGTGCTGAGTCAAACTATATAGGAAGTTGTGAAGGCGGTTCGTCTCACTATTCACTTTTCATCTTCCTTATACCTACTGTTACTCTGGCCAAATTTCCAGAATATTTGATCATCATTTTTCAGTGTTTTAATTATATATTTGTATTCCACGGGTATAGACGATCATATCGTGATGTTTTTCGTCAAATTTGAAGATGGTTTAATGGCTTAATTTGTTGTTTAAGCTATCAGGTTTTTTAGAGTTTTGATAAACTTTAAGTTAACCACTTTTTATCATGTTTTGGAAATACAAATCGATACCATTATGATCGCGATATGATTCCGAGATCCATTGTGATCATTGACTTGGTTTCATGTTTCTGATTATAGGTGTATTCATCTCAGATTACTATTTTGACTTTTTAGTGTTCTTGGTGACTTTGACCTTGACCAAATTAGTCAAATATTAAGCTTATTTGGCCATTCGTTAACTGTTTAACGAATTGGAACTCATTCGTTTCCAATTCGTTATACATATCACACGAATCAGGATAACGAATCGTATTTATAAGGAATCAGATTCTCCTTCGTTATTTATAATGAATTAGAACATAATTCGTTAACTTTTATTAGTGATTCATTAAGCTTAATTCATTAATTATTTACCTGATAGCGAAGTAGCTTCTTCTCTATAACGAATTACCAATTCGTTATAACGAACTAGAATATAACGAATGCCATATTAATTACTTTTAAAATTAAAAGTTTTATAAATTTGTTTAATTTAGAAAACTTTTAATTATATATTACTTATATAAATATTATTATTCACTATCACTGTTTCCCAAATTTGTTTATACAGTTCAATGGTGACAACATGGATCAAGATCCTCCCGTTGATGCACCTCAACAACAACACCAAGCACTAGATATTCCCATGCTTCCATATGACAAACGACACAATGTTTGTGCCTTTGTGGATGCAAACTCTGCTAACGAGAACATTTTTGGTGGGACGTTGGAGTTCCTACGCGACTCACGTATTCGTTATGCTATCACTGCTAATCCAGATGTGAGGTTCAGCATCGTTCGCCAATTCTGGAATACTGCTCGCTATGTAGAAACAGAGAACCACATTGCTGCCGAGGTTAATACAAGACCTGTTATAGTATCCATTGAGACTGTTCGAAGGGTGCTAAGGTTCGATGACACGATTGATGATCCGAGCGAGTACCACAAAGAGCTGATCAAGGGGCTGTTTGGACGATTATTTTATTCTGGTGACCTTGATGAGTCCATGTATAACAAGGCATACTTGTGTCTACCATACAAGTATCTATTGAACATTCTTATACACTGCCTTGGTGGACGAAAAGGGGGTTTCGACGAATGCCGAATCATGCTTCAATCGGCTTTCGTTGCTTTGGTTCTAAATAAACCCTTCAATTTCTCTGAAATGATCTTCGATCATCTCAAAGAAAATTGTACTGTTGTGAAGCGACGTGTAAAGATCATGATGTATCCTTGCTTCATTCAGTTGTTCGTTCAATATGCTATACATGATTTGGTGCTCGACCCAACACGTCTCGATGATAAGTTGGAGAACATGTCAGCTGATACTATACGTCGGATGAAATCGTACCGTCAGACTCCTCATCCACGTTCCAAAAGATTGATTGGTCATTTGGTGAATCCAGATTATGTATGTCCTCCCAATGATCGCTGGATCCACGATGATTCGGATTCCGAGCGTGAGGAAGGAGAAGGTGGGAATGAGGGTGATGATGATGGTGGTAATTATGGTGATGGTGGTAATGGTGACAATGGTGGTAATGGTGGTGATGGTGATGCCCATGCTGAACAACAAGCTACGGTTGAGGCTGCTTTAGCTGCTACTGAGCCGCTCAACGCAAAATGAAGGGAAAATAATTGGTGGTTGAAGGGTTGTCTAAGCAACGAGTGTCGGCTGGTGCTGGCATCTCATTTGGAGTTCAATCTCCAAGGTCGTCCGCTCCTCAAAGACCGACGGTGCCGCTTACTACTAGCACCCCGGAATTAACTTTGACAACCACGCTTAGGTCGGATCCAAGGCTTGGTATGAGTCCTCAATCAGTTTTATCTACACTACCAAGGCCTTCAACTGCTACTTAGGTGGTCTCTCCTACCCCGATGATGATGCCTCCACCACCTATGGATTTTTCATATTTGAGGCTTAACCGGCCTCAAGGACCTGTTCAACCAATCCCTTCTTCATTTCTTGCTATGTCTCATGATCAACAGAAGAACATGGTCTTGAGTCTACTTCATTTGTATGAAAATCAAATGTCCGCTGACCGAATGACTCAAGAAAGGACGATGAACTGAAGAAACTCAAGAACGATGAGGAAGATCCAGATGCTTCGGGTACTGGGGGAAGTGAGCCTAAACAAACTCATGGCTAGGCTTCAAGTGCTGGTACAAGTGCAGCTGGTGATTTAGGAAAACAGATCATCGCTTATCATGATACTACAGTTGCTACACCCATTGAGATGATCGAGGCTCATACCGTCATCTTTGTTGATGGTGCTGGGGTGGTTAGAAGCATTGTTAATGCAAATGAGATTGAGGAAGGACAGTTTGTTGAGAGGTCACTAACACGAGAGTAGATTTCCATATTGCTTGGTCTAAACGATGATGAATTAACCATGTTAGAAGCTGAGGACATGTGGAGGTTGAAAATGATGAAGTGATCTTAAATGATCCGACTGTTGAGATGAGTACGACGTTTATTTATGAGGATGAGGAAGTGGAGATCGAGGACATGACTGCTGAGGAATACCCTGATTTATTTCAACACGCTAATGTTGATCAGGGTGCTCCTATATTTACTGAGGAGAACGTCAAAGCAGCAGAAGACAATCTGGAGAAGATTTCCAAGGGCAAGAATGTTGTTGATACAAGATTTGATTCAAAGCCCGATCCGTCCATTGCTGACATTCAAGAATGGTTTTCTTATCGGTACAAGAATTCTCGTAAGATTATTGAGGCATTCCGGTATGTGGATAAAGAGTAGAAAGTTGAAGCTGCTGCTCGAGCTCAAGCAAATCAGATGACCTCCTTCAAGGATGTACCTAAAGTTAAGGTGATACTGTTTCGTGGTTGTTTGATTATGATTTAAATGTATGTATTATCAAATGGGAGAAGGGCGTTCAGTATTCTGCGAAGATTAGTGATGTTCTTTCGTACCAAGATGGGACGTGCGGACTTTGGCGTGCCGTCCTTTTATAAACCGTGGGGGAGTTCAACATGCAGATTGGTTTTACAAACATCTACTATTTGAGGTCAATCATGGGTTTAATGTAAGGCCCCGTTACCGGTGCCCTACATTGGACGTTGGATTTACTCATAAACGCAGTTCTAAACATAAGAGTTAATTAAAACTTTGCGCGGAATATAAAACTTTCATAAATCATTACATATCAAATCATAAACATGTCTTAAAACATTACTTGTCTTTCAATATTAAAACATTAAACATAAAACAACCGTCGTCTTCAAATTCCAGACTCTTATTCTCTTGCTATGTGTCACCGCTCAAGCCAGCTGTCATTCTACTTGCCTGCGTGCATACTAAAAGTCAGCTATGCTGAGTGAGTTCTAGTTAACCATACATCATACAATACATACACTTACCTTCAATCATGCATCTGAAGATACATAATAATTACATTACTAATTTACTTTCATTTCATACTTTCATACATACGTACATAATTTATTACTTTCATACTTTATATTTACTGTCCATTCGATCTCATATATTATTAGGGTCTGAGCCCTTCCTTTTCTATCTCATATATTATTAGGGTCAGATCCCTGTTTCCTTTGTCTATCTCAGATATTATTAGGGTTTGATCTTTTTCTTGTCTATCTCAGATATTAGTAGGGTCTGATCCCTTTCTTCTCTATCTCAGATATTATTAGGGTCTGATCCCTAACTTCTTCATCTTTGTACATTCTGTCTTTACATACCCATAACATACATATACTTACTTTAATCATTTATACATACCCATATGTGTACATACATATACATCATACACATTCATATTTCATACTCATACCTCCCTTGTCAATACGTACAATATCCGAAGATCGTTCACGTACCGACACGCTTTCAATCACATTCATAGCATAATATCAATCACATAAATCATACACGGCATACACTTACCTCCTAAGGTAAGTGTATTAACTATCACATCAATTATGCACACAGCCCCGAAAACATAACAAGGAAATAAGGCTACAAACTCACCTGAATGCAGTTACATTCACCGTTAATTATAATCCCTTTCTTCAGTTGTGCACGACTAACTATATAACAATTATACGTATCAATATAACTATCACTACCTATATCGTATTTCTAGTTTAATTATTACCCCCAATGAACGAGGGTCCGGGGGCAGCGCCCCTGGCAGCGGGGTTCTAGGGGCGGCAGCCCCTAGTGGGGTCCAAGGGGCAGAGCCCCCTGGCTGGGGTTAAGCTGTCTTAATACATTTTCCATTAGGATTTTAAATTATTTTCTAATTCGCTAACTCATTCCTTATAACGAATTAAGCCTAATTCGTTATCTTTTGTGATTTGGTTCGTTAACTAATTCGTCATCTGATCAGCAACTAATTCGTTATTTAAATTCGTTGTCTGAACATCATGCGATTCGTTATCCTGATTCGTTAGCTGGTTCGCTATTCTAGTTCGTTAGCCTAATTCGTTATCGGACGTAACGAACTGGATGAGCTAATTTGTTATCTAAATATAACGAATCGGCTATTCAGATTCGTTATCTGCACATAGCGAATTGGCGCGTGATGAATTGCCTGATTCATCATTTTAACTTTAACGAATTGGCTCAGTCTTATCCAAACTTTTACTCATGGGTCAAAGTCAAAATCGTCAAGAACATCACACAGTCAACAACAACAGATTCAGCCATTAATCCTCAAATCTCAACCAAATAACACGAGTCTGGTATCAATAGATTTGTAATACCAGCCCCTATAAACCCCAATCAACGAAACATCCAAAAATCATGTTTTACACAATTCGATTTGTTTGTTTATAAACCAGGGTCTTTACACTACCGATTAACCCATCAATTGATACTGGATTTCACTGAAAATTATTTCGTTTGATTCATTTATTTCATATTTATACAGATCTAAGATTATCTAAATGAATCCGGACCTAAATGAACGATTTCTAGTTATAAACGTACCTTAAACGAGTCGAACTACGAACACGAGCTGGTCTTTGATGTAGGTTCGGTTCGTCACAACGTTCTAGCACCAAAAATCTTGGGTTTTCAACTTCGGATCTAAGCTCGGGTTAAAGGATAGTCTTGTGTGTGTTTTTGATGGTGTAGGATATGGTGTAGAGATGGATAAAAATGGAAAGGTTTAGGGTTTAAGGGGTATTTATACTCCCTTAAGCCCATGGACCTAAGGCCCATTCCATATTTTATTCTATCTTTAAGGTCCAATCCCATCATCTATAGTTTATTTATCTAAACCGACACACGACATTTTATCGAATAAACAAAATTTCATTTATTTATTATAATCAAAAGTAGGATGTTACATTTAAGTTCCTTAGACCACAGGTTCCAAAGCGTAAGCCTATCAATGAAATTGATCCAAGGACAGGTTGGAGGAAGTTGGTTCTTAAGGTAAATCCGCCAAAGACCATGAAGCGTGTGCCGGTGAAAAAATTGAATCAACACATCTATTTATCTTTCAACCGTTGGTACTACGACAACCGAACTGGCAAGGCCGTTATTGTGTTGGGTAAAGGATTATAGACCGAGCTGATAAAGATCATTGATCCGATGTGGCTAGTGAATTTAACGGAGACCGACAATGACGTGCTATTTAAGAATAAAATATTGATAGAGCGTCGTGAAGACTATGACCGAGCAATTCAGTTTCAACGTGTTGTTCGTGTGTGTCATGAACATGGTATTCACAGCTGCAGTGATTGGCAGACAAGACGTTTCAAGTAAATTAAAGACAAAGAGCTCAAGATGAGGGGGTGTCTGTTAGTACACGGTTTTGCGTCTCGAGTCTTTGTATTTATCGTTTTGTATTTATCGTTTATTTAATGTAAAACTTAATTATATTTAAGCTAGTTCGTTAGAGGACATGTCTAGTTCATTAAGGATGTTTAACGAACTAGACCTTAAGTTAAGTTCCTCCTGATTCGTTAAGGATGTTTAACGAATCAAGGGATGTTTCGTTAATATTATTTGTTAAATGTAATGTAATGAAGTGGGTGGCTAGTTCGTTACGGAATGTGTAACGAACTAGACCCATCTTCTATATATAGTGGGTTCGTCCACTGTTTAATTTAAGTTTTAAGTTTAAGATATCGAAGCTCTGCCCGATTGTTCTCTCAAGATTCATCTTAATTAATATCTCTATAATATATATACACATATCTATATAACTAATACTAATACATAACATTAATACATAATCATTATAGAGCATCATGAACTAGATCAATTAATTGTTATTGAACCTTAGATCTGTGCTAGATCAGAGTGTTTCACAAGTGGTATCAGAGCAGACGGCTTCTCTTGGTGCATCGATTAAGGTATGAATCTGATGTTATTCATGTTCTTCGTGTTCTTTGAGTTTTGGACTGATTTGGTCAGATCTGGATTAAATTAGTGTGTTATTGGTGGATTTGTTGGTGAATTCGTGTTTATTGATGGAAGATGAAGCTTCTTGTGTAATTTGGTGTTAAGTTATGGTGTATTGAGTGATTCACCATGGAAGAGTATGTTACTTTTTGATTCGGTTTATGATGATTTAGTGGTAGTTAAGTTAATTGGATGATGGATTTGTGTTTATAATTGAAATCCGCATGTTTCTGTGGATTTTGGTAGTTAATTATGGTGAATTGAAGAATTCACCATGGAAGAGCATGTTACGGGTTGATTTATTTGGTGTTGAATCAATGGTTATTTATTAAAATGGTGGATGGATTCGTTATTAGAATGAAAATCCGAGGTGTTGTTTTTTATTTTTAATTATGGTGATATGATGAATCCGCCATTGTTGAAGTTCAAAAAATCTTGATTCCAGCCAGATCTACTTTTTCCGGCCAATGTAACTGAATTTTCCGACGAAAATCATTTTTCCGTCAAACAGTTCAGATCACACAACCTGATTCGTTAAAATACTATAGCTAATTCGTTATGGAAATTTAACGAATTAAGTTAATTCGTCAAGGTAATTCGTTAAGTTAAAGATAACGAATTAAGTTAATTCGTCAAGGTAGTTCGTGAAGTTAAACATAACGAATTAAGTTTCTTCGTTAAATTAATTCGTTAAGTTAATGGTAACGAATTAAGGTAATTCGTTAAGTTACTTCGTTAAGTTAATTCGTTAAGGTATTGGTAACGAATTAAGGTAATTCGTCAATGTGTATGATGAAGTAGATATCATAACGAATGGGAGGCCATTCGTGTGATTGTTATAACGAATGGAGAGCACGAACTAAGTTAACGAAGAGAGAGCAAGAACTAAGTTAACGAATGTAGTGGATATGTATAACGAATTGAGAGGCAATTCGTTAAAAAAAAATTATTTGGCGGGAAAATCTTTCTTGCGCGAATCTTTTCCTGAATACTTCTCGTGATTGAGATTCCATTCTCGAAAATTTTGGCGAAAATATTTAGTTTTCGATAGATTTCGGTGAATGTTTAGCGGGAAAATCGGAAAATTTTTCTTAATCGAAAATTTTCTGGGATGTTCCTCATGATTGGGTACTTTTCTCTTAAATTTTGGTGACATACTTTCCGGCCGACTTTTTATGCGTTTCAGTTAGTCGAGGGGGAGCCCGCGAGTAATCTAAGGAGGAGTTTGTTTTGTTAACTTTGAAGATTGTTCAAGACCTTGCTGAATTTGTCAAGAAAAAGGGGGAGATAAAAACTTTCATATGAGTTTCTTTGACTTGTATCTTCCTACGTTTGCAAGGTTTCTTGAAAAATTACTGCAATTCGGGTGGTAATTCATGCTTGCAAAGCTACGTTTGACTGAGTTCAAGACTACAAGTGTTCTTCGATTGGTGATTGATTTGTTCAAAGATTGAAACCTGACTATATGGGATACAAGTGTATGTTCGTTTACTTCTTTTTGAGGGACTTTGATCTTGACTATGTTGGCTACGAGTAAATGGCGGATTACTTCTGTTGAGGGGGACGATTCTCGAATGGGTTGATCTTATTGAAGAATATATAAGTCTTGTCATTAGATTGAAGAATTTGATCGTTCTATATTGATTAGTGGAGGTTGGAACTCTGAATCATATGCCCAAACATTAGTTCATCATTGTGAATGGGATGTGGAATAGCTTCAAAGAGTATATTTGGGATAAACGTTATCAAGAGAGGGAAAACCGAAGTGAAAGATGTTGAATGATCGAGTTGTTCATGAAGATAGGTGACAAGGTTAAACGTAAAGATATGTTTTTCTTTACCGGTGCTGACGGATAGCTGATGACTTGTTGCTGTTTGTTGAAAGATTGTACCATATCATACGCCAATGGATGATCGGGATGATCTCCAAGAGTTTCTCACTTTGAGGGGGTGATATGATATGAAAAGCTACAAGTTGTTGGTTTGCTGAAAAAATTTAAAGATTGTCTGTTTGCACAAGCCCGAAAATCATCAGTCAAGGGGGTGTCTGTTAGTGCACGGTTTGTGACTGGTGATTTGCAGTTTAAGTATTCAAGATTAAAGTATTCGATAGCTATGGAAAAAGGGTTGTCTGTTAGTTCACGGTTTTGGTGTTAGTAGCAATCGAATAAGTTACAGATAGTCTAGGTTGTATTTAATGCATATTTAGTGTAACATGGCCCATTCGCTATGGATTGTATAGCGAACGAGGCCCATTCGTTAGTTAACTGGGCTAGTTCGTTAAGGTATTACCATTCGTGATGGAAGCATAACGAATGGAGTCTAATTCCTTATGAAGATATAACGAATTAGGCTTAACTTAACGAATTGGTGCATATTGCCTATAAATAGGCTAATCCATGCTCATTTGTAAGGAGATCACACATTTGAGAGATGTGAGAGATCCTAGATCTAACTTATTATGCTCTCCATAAGTTATTATGTATTTATCCCTTATCTATCAATAAAATATCTATTTAAAGTATTAATCGTTCTTGTGTTTAATTGATGTATCGATGCGGCTAAATCCGAGACGGGTTCAAACAGAGAGCAAGTCTCTATGTGCTTCCGTATACAAGTGGCTAAGTGGTTAGGGGCAGTTAAGTGGTTAAGTGGTAAGGTGAACAGATACGTATATGAATGCATGTAGTGGTTGTATGGTAAGTTGCTTGATTAACTAGAACTCACTCAGCGTAGCTGACTTTTAGTATGCACGCAGGTGAGCATATTAAAGAGCTAGCATGAGGATGGAACATGGCATGGATTGAGCGGCTGGCATATGAAGATGGAAGAAATGATGTTTTAAATGTGATGTACTATGTTACGTTTCTAAAGACAAGTTGTATATTTTGTAACAAATGATTAAAGTTAACGTTTCCGCGAAAGGTTTTAATTAACTCCGATTCGTAGAACTATGTTTATAAGTAAATCCAACGTCCAAAATAGGGCACCGGTAATGGGGCCTTTCATTAATTAAGTCCTAGCATGTGGCATGCGCATGAAGGTATAAAGGTAATTTGAACTCCAATAATTAAAATAAATTAAAAAACTTAAGAACAAATGATTAACTACTAGTACCAATATATATATATATATATATTTTTATAATACTCTCGGTCTCTACACCACCATTGGACCCCCACCACATCTTAAACACTACAATCATCGTACACTGCCACCACCATCACGGCAACAACACCCACCACTACCACTATCACGATGGAAAAAACACCACCACCGTACACCACCACACCGCTGACATCACCAAAAAAGTATATTCTAGAACTACAAATGATGTTTCAAACCATACGAGGACCAAGGATAGTTTTTGTCAGGGGTCAAAAAGTTTTTGGGTCGGTATGTTAACTTTTTTCTAATTTGGTTCGACAGTTCGGGAAAGGTCAAATCGTTGTATATTTTTTTCATCTGGTTTGGCCGTTTGGATTCAGAAAATCGAGTTGGTCATATAAAAACAAGATAATCGAAAAAATTATCATATAACCTAAAAGGTTAAGTGAAGCTTAATTAAAAATGTATAATTAAAATATAAAATAGAGCTATAGTACTCTACAGATTTTAACTTTTGAAATCTAACCATAACATTAACTCGTTTGATATTTGTAAATAAGTCTTTATATCAATGAACAACCGATTTACTAAATACATTACGTTATTTGTTTTTTTAGGATTTGATTAATAGTATTTTTAGTCTTTCTGATATTTAGGAAATAATATCTCTATACGATAAAAATGTTAGTCATACATTTAAAAAAACACCTAAAAGCACATTAAAAATTTAATAAATAATATACTAAATATTGGTACAAGTAATGGCGGTAAACATCATACCAACTTTTATTTAACTTAACTATAAGAAATAAATGTTTTAATGTATACATATAATGTTTTTTAGACTTTTCATGTCTTAACCGAATACAACTTAGTGTGACGTCAAAACGAGTTTAAACGAGCGTTCGGTCCCGTTGGCCCAGAACATGATATTTAACCAAGTCTGTTTCCAAATTTCCTTTAACATAAAGATAATTATAAAACAGTAAATAAGAATGCTTAACCAAACAATATACCATATCTAAGGTATGAAAAGAAACAAAATGATTTTAATCAGTTTTGGACAGAATCTGTCCTTTATTTGAATAATTCTAAAAAATATAAATGAATCTCTAAAAATTATAAAATTCTCCAGTAAACTGAATTAGGATGTTTTAAAAAACTTTTATTTAGAAACGTTTCCCAAATTAGGACTCGAGATAGGATGAAACAGAACGGTTATCTCAATCGGTACAGATCTGCGTACTTAAACTAAAATAGTGATTGTGAAGCCATACGAATGAATTAAAATGAAGTTAATAACCGTTGGAATCAAAACTCAATGAAGTTCATCATAGGTTTTGGCGTTGCACTATTCTAGTGTTTATGACTACGTTATGGGCCAAATTTTGCAACCAAACTTCTGTCCAGAATTGAAACGTCACTAGAACTAAGTTCTTGGTGTTTTGGAATGGTTTTTGATGAAGAATAATTTGCCACTCATTGTGTGTTGTTAGTACATGTTTACTATATGATTACACTAATCCTCATTGTCAGATAACCAACAAACATTCAAATAAAAATCAGAAACTTTAAATGAGTAAAAATCCTAAATTTGACCAAAATAGCCTTGTAACATGAAAATGTGTAAACGAAAGGTGAAACCCCTTAATAAAATGAAGTTGAAGAAAGGAAATTATTCCCATAATGTTATAAGAAGTAAATAAACAAAAAAACACAACAAAATCTACCCGAGTTGGATTAAAAAGCAAGCAAAGGTTCTATTTGACTTTTAAAGTCAACTTAGGCAAGAACACTTAAATTTTCTTCCACAAATTTGAAAATTAGAGAGAAAGGAATAAATGAGAATTTGGAAAATGTTGAGAAATGTTGGTATTTACAGGCAAGAAGGAAGGAACAAGTTTGCATGGATGGTTGGACATTAAACCATCTTATAACCACTTTTGCATTTAATATGGTTGGTTGGTTTTTGAAATAAATAAAATAAAATAATTAATTAACTAAAATATGATTTAAAGGTTTGGGAAAAGTATGGTTTTTTGGCAACAATGGTCCTTGTAATTTGGTATGGGTTGGTTTTAAGCATAAAATAAGCGATTTAAACATAGTTAAAGATATTAAAACAACACGACGAGTATGGGACATAACTATAACATGAAGGACATTATTTAAAAGGATCTGGAGTATAACAAAGTTTAAAACATGTCGACTTCTCGGGTTTAGAAAATGACGAATGTCACAGAAGAGGATTAGATACCAACCACCAAACATAAAATAAACATTTAAGCACATAGAGCATGTAATAATCACACAAGAGTATATATTGAATTGTATTTTAAATAGATGTAGTAATAAAACATGAGTAAAAGTGAATAAGATATACATGTCACCCTCAAAATATAAAAGATGAAAAAATGGGTATGTAAATTCACACGAAGTACGAAATATGATAATGAGAAGATGGCAACGGTTACAGCGAAGTAGATGGTCCTGAGAGAAGTCCTGGTAATTTATCCTAGTTTTAAAGCATAAATAAATTAAATAACTAAACGAGATGACACATGATTGCACGAGATTAACTAGTAAGATTCGATGCTAGGGTTTTTTATTTCAGATTTGAGATCATTTATCACACCCCAACTTACGGCGGAAATGCTGGGGCGCGAACTGATTGTCACAGCTCTTAAGGTTACCATCATGCACAATATAAGTTTCAATATCTATTTAATAATTTCAAATAATTCAAGTACAAAATACAACTTATTAAACAAACAATAATTACAAATTAAATTCTTGATCGTATCATTTCTAACTTAAATTCTTCACTAAGTCTTCACCAACCTGCATTAAATTTCTATGATAACCTGCATATGCGTTTAAAATAGAATTTTGTCAACAACACATGTTGAGTGAGCAACACACCAGCTTACTTGTACATGTAATATATATATATATATATATATATATATATATATATATATATATAACAATATATATAACTGCAACAAGTCATATAAGAATAACAATTTAACCAAATGAGCAAGTATAACTGAGATGTCGAGAAGCACAAAGGCTATCCACTGTGTATGATCATACTAGACTGTGATTATGTTGGACCTCTCCGAATGCGGAAGCATACCTGCATTAAATTTCACGATAACCTAAATTTGCGTTTAAAATAGAATTTTGTCAACAACACATGTTGAGTGAGCAACACACCAGTTTAGTTTTACATGTAATATATATATATATATATATATAACAAAATACATAGTTGCAACAAGTAATATAAGAACAACAATTTAACCAAATGAGCAAGTATAACTAAGATGTCGAGAAGCACAAAGGCTATCGACTGCGTATGATCATACTAGACTGAGATTATGTTGGACCTCTCCAAATGCGGAAGCATACAAAGCATATAAGCACATAAACAAGTAAGGTATAAGTTGTTAACACATAAGACAATAGTTGCAGTTTTGAGTACAAGTATTTATGAGAAATATATTTACGCATATGTCCCAAAAACGTGAGAAAACGAGTAAAATAGGGGAATGTGGTACTCACCTTAGCATTAAGCAAGAGAAACGAATGCTGTAATAATGGTAGAAAACAAGAGTTACGCTCTTCGGAAGTTATCGACGAGAAGACCTAAGTGACAATAATTGCGGAATAAAAAACTATAATTTAATGACGAATCTATGACTAGAATGAGAATCCGGAATTGGTGATTAAGCATATTCTTACGAAAGTTTAATATTACTTGGATTTATTAATTTTATGATCAAAGTTTTATAATATGATTTAATTATATAAATACTTAAAACACTTAAATAAATATTTGTAAAACTTTATAATTTACGTAAAAAGTTTTGTCTTAAATGTTTAAAACTAGAAATATGTTTAATGTATTTATATGCACTTTTTATTATTTAATACGGATTTCTTTTAAAGTAGATAGAGTATATAAAAATTAATATATAATAAATATTTTATATAAAATAAAAATCTTTAATAAAATACTCAATAATTATAATAACTAATTAGGTATATTATGTATTTTAATATATTAATTAACAAGATTATATATATATATACACACACACACATTAGATTTAACACTCTTTTTAATTATTAAAAGCTTTATAATTATTTTAAATAGTCTAATATATTTACATGCTGTATATAGTTTTAACAAATGTTTGGAAAAGTGGCTAGTTAAAGTGTCGGTTTTAAGAAAATATAAATTAATTATAAGTCTTATAATCTTATAATACTAATTAGGTGATTTAATATATTAATATAATTATAAAATAATTAAAAAATAATAAAGGTAAAAACGGGGCTGGGGGATTCGAACCCGGGTCCCCAGCGCCCACAACCCTTAACGCAACAACAACAACCAAGTGCACTATCATATATGTTGCGTAAGATCTACAAATAAAATTATATAACCAGCAGACGACGTATTTAGATGAACCATAAACCCTAGATTCACAATTCGTTTATCCGGTAAGTATTAAATAAATTAATGTTAGGGTTATAACAGAACGAAGAAAGCCGAACACGATGATGTAATTAATTAGCTCAAAACACGATCGGTGATAGGGTAATGAAGCCGAACAGCATACGACACAACAACGACCAAAAGAGGATACAAGAAGCTATGATAACACAATCTCTTATGGGGGTTTTGTCTGCGATACTATGAGGGTGCTGCGAACTCAATTAATTGGATATTTATGCTTTTTAATTATCAATTTAGGAATGATATAGGACGGATTCGATGTGACAGTAATTGCATTAACATTTTGATTCGTGTTTCCTAATTACAAACGTCGGTTGGCTGATCTTGGAAGGTATTATATGCCCATTGATTCAATTTCCATAAAAGTCCACGAGAATTAAGGTCCAAGGCACAAGAATTGCAATCGGGTTTACCACATTGGGTATGGTCTAGGTATTAGGTAAACGGGTTAACCAGATTTTGAATGGGTTAAAATAAGTTTTGTATTTTAGCCCCTTAAAGTTTGAGGATGGAAACAGTTGGGGTTTAAGTTTGATTTTGGGTGGTTTTTGCCCAAGTAAGAAAATTATATTTATATTATAAAATTATAATTAAATGAGTTAAGTGCCATTTTAGTACCTGTGGTTTGGACAACTACGCAACTTTAATACCTATTCTTTATTTTATGCAAATAGCTACCACAGTTTCCAAAGTCTTGCATTTTTAGTACTTTTTTTTAACCCCGTTAACTTTATCCGTTAAGTCAGGGGTATTTGTGTAATTTTATTATTATTTGTTTATTTCTTTTATTTATTCCTTCCCCATTTTATTATTATCAGATCCTAACTCATTCCTAATAACCCTAATTCTCTAAACACCAAACTGATAAACCAAACTGATTCCCCGACTTCGCTCATCAGTTGTCAATAAACTAACCTCCCTGTCGCCGCCATTTCAACGACTGCCGGAAATACGCCCTCCAAGCTCACCACCTCAACCCTGACCTCCCCCGCGTCAATGAGATCCTCGCCGTCACTGCCGTCTTACTCTCTGGAAGTATTCCCGACTGGTACCAAGTAATCCATGTCAATCGGCACTCAAAGGACTCCAGTTTAATCAAACGGAAGTATGATCAGCTGTACAGACTATTAAACCCTAGCGTTAACCAATTCGCCTTTGCGAATGAAACGTTGGATGTTGTTCGTCACGCGTGGCGCGTGTTATCGGAACCCTTGAAGAAGACTGAATTCGATGAGGCTTTGAATGATGGTTGGCGAACCACAAGAGTACATAACCATGATTAATTTTGAGGTCTATGTGATTTTGAGAATTAGGGTTCATATGATGATTTTGGGGAAATATATGGGGAAAAGGTTTTATAATCGGGGAGAGAGAAAACAAAAAAAGAAAAAGAAAAAGAATAGAAAAATATAATAGTAAAATTACCCAAATATCCTTCATTTAAATAATAAAATTACACAAATACCCCTGACTTAACGGATGAAAGTTAACGGGGTTAAAAAAAGTACTAAAAATGCAAGACTTTGGAAACTGAACTAGCTATTTGCATAAAATAAAGATTAGGTACTAAAGTTGTGTAGTTGTCCAAACCACAGGTACTAAAATGACCCTTAACTCTAATTAAATTAACTAGATAAAAGCGATAAAATTTCCCGAGCATTGAAATGGGTCGGGATTTAGTATAAATATTAACTTTGGAGTGTCCGAGTTGTTACAGTCACCCCTACTTTAGGAAATTTCATCTCGAAATTAAAGAATACTATAACAAATCATTAAACTTTGAGGAATGAAAATTTTAAAATAAAATTTAAAAATTTATCATAGTAGAGAATTTTGAATAGTTATGATAACGCTCCAAATACAAATCCGATAAGGGCACTTATATATAGGATGTACCAGCGGCGTATCCACCATGTCCTTATCATTTCTAAATTTGTACCGTTATCCCAACTACTCTCAATTCTATGTTACGACACACAACTTTACGCTTCATGATTTCCATGCGAGGACTACGAAAATTATGTTACAGACCATAATTATTTTCATCTTCGGATGGTCCACATGATTCGTCCCATCGTGTGGATTTGCAAAACGTTTGATTAAAAACATGACTTTGAGAAAACAAAAGTTTTAATTTTATAACACTAGAAAATCAACAACGTATAAAACCATTTCAAAAGTTGTAGTGAAATTTTAAGACGACTCTTAAATGTAAAGATATAAGTATTTAAAATTTAAGAATGGTAGCTTATAAATAGTGAAGGTAAAGAGATAAGATAGAAGTTGGCTTAAATAAACAATCTATTTATAAGAAACTTTTTTCATAAGATAGATTATGAAAGATAAATAGTTAAATGGCTATAAGGGGCGTTACAATAATTAAGAAAGAGACAAGATAAGGTAAGATAGATAAAGGGAACGACAAAAGTCTTCAGTATCGTTGAGTGGCTTGATTGACGTAACTTGAGGCACCATGAGGGGTTGCGGGAGTTGGAGCAGTTAAGGTAGATTGATTTGGCATTGCTTGGAAAACTGGAGCTTGAACGGTTTGCAAGAGAGTTGTTTGGTGGAAATATGTCTGGTAAACTTGAGCTTGTGGTTGCGAGGTTTGGTAGTGTTGGGTTAAGTAAGGTTGGCCTTGATTGATGGGAGGAGCTTGAGGGACATGAGGTTGATAGGTTTGAGCTTGGTAAGCATGGGTCGAGTAGTATGGTGTAGTCGTGGATTGGGCTTGATGAGCTTGGGTAACTTGAGGGCACGCATTACGGAGGTGATTTGGGTTTCCACAATGGTAGCAAGCACGGGTATTAGGAACACCAGGTTGAGCATGAGGGGTAGGTTGTTGCGGGACAGCTTGTGTAGTAGGCGTGACACGACAAGTGTTAGCAAGATTGCCATAAGGTTACATTGGATGCAGCGACGCCATAGAAATTTAACCGAGTGATGACGATTACAAATGGAGCATGACGGAAAAGGACCGAGGTAAGGTTTCTTGTTTGAGGAGACTTGAGGGGGAGTAGGATTTGTTGCAGCAAGGTTCTTACGTTTCTTATTGTGAGGATGAGTGGAGGTATATGGTTTGTAGTCACCAGCAGAGGAATCGGTGAAAAAAATTTGAATCGGTTGCATTAAGGTTTCGAATTTGGGTTACTATCCTAGGGATCACAACATATATCTCTTTGGCAATACAGTCAGCCATACGGTGGTCACGAGAACTAGATGATTGATGTTGAGGACTATGGCGGTGGTTTCTTGAATGAGACATTCTATAGGGGCCAAAAACAAATATTATGAGATGAGGGATAAACTGAAGAATCATAAGAATAGTAAAATGTTTAATTATGTGAAAATAATAATGTTGTCTGAAGAAGTGAGGAATTGCGTCATGAGGATTAAAAGTAAAAGTTTATAAGATGAGGGGGGTACATTGCGTAAATAGTTATTAAATGATGTAGTCAATAAGATTAATGTGTGATGACTACATGAGTAGTTAAGTCCGTTAAAATTTAGATTATTAAGTTTACAATAAACTAATGAAATATAAACTGTGGATGTTGGCCTCCCATGAGCTTTCCACGGAAATTTGAATGGCCCAACGAACTAACGAAAAATCAAA
Source organism: Bidens hawaiensis (assembly GCF_021521415.1). NCBI lineage: Eukaryota > Viridiplantae > Streptophyta > Magnoliopsida > Asterales > Asteraceae > Bidens > Bidens hawaiensis. The sequence goes on along the minus strand of NW_027501078.1, from coordinate 7,025 downwards.
TGAGTTGGACAGCCCATGAGCGTTACATGGCAATTTGATTGTCCCAACTAATTAATGAATTAAAAATGCAATGAAGTTTGTAGGCCCAATGAGCGTTACACGTCGTTTTAACCGACCAAACTAAATAACGAACTATTGAAATAAATATGGGTGGTCGGAGAATCTGGTGAATCACCACATTGATTACTCCAACAAAAATACGAAATCAAGTTAAGAAATGGATAGTAGGAGTGCCCATGGGTTCCATGGATTTTTCAGCCAACCAACCATTAAAATAACAGAACAAAATAATCGGGAAAACCGAGTTAGCCACGAATCACCGTGAATTCGGTTAAAATCAACCTAAGGTGTCGGTCATATGGAATTTATAGGTCTCGCTCGGGTCAATAGGGTTGAGTATTGTGGTCAGGTTATCACCCAGGTAAAGAATAGCGTCTTACCTTTGGTTCTTGGAACTGTTTTGCCAGTGCCCAACTCACAGTTTCTCTTCCCATTTTATTTATCATAGGGACATGCCACATACCTAGCCTTAAGGTGTACGAGTGAAAACAACAGGTGGGAATTCTTAAGGAATTTACCAAAAATAAAAGCAATCTAAGTCTTGAAATGTTTTCTTTGAAAGTTGAGGCATAGCCTCGGAGTTTGTGTGTGTGTGCATAACAATACAATAATTAATCAATAGTTATCCAGGAAAGCTGTAAACAATTTAATTTGAACACATAAGGTAAACAGATAGGCACATATAGGGGGTCCTAAACATGTGTCTATGGCAATTTCTAACGACCTATCATAAACCTTCGGCTTTGATACCAATCTGTCACACCCCAACCTACAACAGAAATGCCGGGGCGTGAACTGATTGTCACAGCTCTTAAGGTTACCATCGTGCACAATATAAGTTTCAATATCAATTTAATAATTTCAAATAATTCAAGTATAAAATACAACTTATTAAACAAACAATAATTACAAATTAAATTCTTGATCGTATCATTTCTAACTTAAATTCTTCACTAAGTCTTCACCAACCTGCATTAAATTTCTACGATAACCTGCATATGCGTTTAAAATAGAATTTTGTCAACAACACATGTTGAGTGAGCAACACACCAGCTTAGTTGTACAAGTAATATATATATATATATATATATATATATAACAATATACATAGCTGCAACAAGTCATATAAGAATAACCATTTAACCAAATGAGCAAGTATAACTGAGATGTCGAGAAGCACAAAGGCTATCGACTGCGTATGATCATACTAGACTGTGATTATGTTGGACCTCTCCGAATGCGGAAGCATACCTGCATTAAATTTCTACGATAACCTACATATGCGTTTACAATAGAATTTTGTCAACAACACATGTTGAGTGAGCAACACACCAGTTTAGTTTTACATGTAATATATATATATATATATATATATATATATATATATAACAAAATACATAGTTGCAACAAGTAATATAAGAACAACAATTTAACCAAATGAGCAAGTATAACTAAGATGTCGAGAAGCACAAAGGCTATCGACTGCGTTTGATCATACTAGACTGAGATTATGTTGGATCTCTCCGAATGCGGAAGCATACAAAGCATATAAGCACATAAACAAGTAAGGTATAAGTTGTTAACAAATAAGACAATAGTTGCAGTTTTGAGTACAAGTATTTATGAGAAATATATTTACGCATATGTCCCAAAAACGTGAGAAAACGAGTAAAATAGGGGAATGTGGTACTCACCTTAGCATTAAGCAAGAGATAAACGAATGCTGTAATAATGGTAGAAAACAAGAGTTACGCTCTTCGGAAGTTATCGACGAGTAGACCTAAGTGACAATAATTGCGGAATAAATAACTATAATTTAATGACGAATCTATGACTAGAATGAGAATCAGGAATTGGTGATTAAGCATATTCTTACGAAAGTTTAATATTACTTGGATTTGTTAATTTTATGATCAAAGTTTTATAATATGATTTAATTATATAAATACTTAAAACACTTAAATAAATATGTGTAAAACTTTATAGTTTACATAAAAAGTTTTGTCTTAAATGTTTAAAACTAGAAATATGTTTAATGTATTTATATGCACTTTTTATTATTTAATATGGATTTCTTTTAAAGTAGATAGTGTATATAAAAATTAATATATAATAAATATTTTATATAAAATAAAAACCTTTAATAAAATACTCAATAATTATAATAACTAATTAAGTATATTATGTATTTTAATATATTAATCAACAAGATTATATATATATATACACACACACATTAGATTTAACACTCTTTTTAATTATTAAAACCTTTATAATTATTTTAAATAGTCTAATATAGTTACATGCATGGATATAGTTTTAACAAATGTTCGAAAAAGTGGCTAGTTAAAGTGTCGGTTTTAAGAAAATATAAAATAATTATAAGTCTTATAATATTATAATACTAATTAGGTGATTTAATATATTAATATAATTATAAAACAAATAAAATAATAATAAAGGTAAAAACGGGGCGGGGGATTCGAACCTGGGTCCCTAGCGCCCACAACCCTTAACGCAACAACAAAAACCAAGTGCACTATCAGATATGTTGCGTAATATCTGCAAATAAAATTATATAACCAGCAGACGACGTATTTAGATGAACCATAAACCCTAGATTCACAATCCGTTTATCCGGTAAGTATTAAATAAATTAATGTTAGGGTTATGACAGAACGAAGAAAGGCGAACACGATGATCTAATTAATTACCTCAAAACACGATCGATGATAGGGTAATGAAGCCGAACAGCAGACGACACAACAACGACCAAAATTGGATACAAGAAGCTATGATAACACAATCTCTTATGGGGGTTTCGTCTGCGATGCTATGAGGGTGCTGCGAACTCAATTAATTGGATTGTTATGCTTTTTAATTATCAATTTAGAAATGATATAGGACGGCTTCGATGTGACAGTAATTGTATTAACAATTTGATTCGTGTTTCCTAATTACAAATGTCGGTTGGCCGATCTTGGAAGGTATTATATATCCATTGATTCAATTTCGATAAAAGTCCACGAGAATCAAGGTCCAAGGCGCAAGAATTGCAATCGGGTTTACCACATTGGGTATGGTCTAGGTATTGGGTAAACGGGTTAACCAGATTTTGAATGGGTTAACTTAAGTTTTGTATTTTAGCCCCCTAAAGTTTGAGGATGGAAACAGTTGGGGTTTAAGTTTGATTTTGGGTGGTTTTTGCCAAAGTAAGAAAATTATATTTATATTATAAAATTATAATTAAATTAACTAGATAAAAGCGAAAAAATTTCTCGAGCATTGAAATGGGTCGGGATTTAGTATAAATATCAAGTTTGGGAAGTCCGAGTTGTTGCATCATTGGGGGCCTTATTGTTAAAATCTTAAATATCAAAATAATTACTTATATAATATTTAACGAGTTGGATTTTTAAATGAATTAAATGTATATAATATTGTATTCTTCAATATTAAAAGAAATAACTATAATTTTCTTAGATTTTTTATATTTATTATTAAAGTTTATGAGAAATAATAATATTGTAACAAATAATAATATTATTTGTGTTAAAATTATCATTATTAATAAATTGTTTCATTATTAATAAGTTGTTATAAATAATAATAGAGTTATTATTATTATTATTGTTGTTATTATTATTATTATTATTATTATTAAATTTGATGTTAGATATATAAATGAGAATACAATATATATAATAACGAGAATGTTAAACGAAAATTAATTTTTATCGAAGAATAAAGTTCCGTTCAAGGGTATAGGATTATAACAAAGCCGGGGTCAGATTTATCATAAATGCTTATTTAATGTTATATACATGTAATAATATCAAAAAATGATTAAAAAGTATTTTAAAAAAATAATACTCAAAAACCGCGCCTGGGGGATTTGAACCCGAACCCAGGCCGGTTCACATCTTAATAAAAATGCGCTGGCCTGATGGCCAACGCTTAACTGGATTATGAGATGCAAAAAGAAATTGATAAGTAGACAATATGTTCTTCCCCAAATTCAATTATAAACGCTAGATTTGAAGTTGGTTTAGGGTTTTGATTAAGCAGCAAAAATTGACAAAACAACATATAACAATTACCGATTTAGATGATGAAATTATGGAGAACGACGACTAGGGTTCGCGGTTCTGAACTTGATCACAGAACTGGTCTAGACGGCTTGGTATGTTTCAAATAAGTTATGTGTTTAAGTTGTGATGTTGTGAGGAAGGCGTGGTGTCATCTAATTGAATTATAAACGAGTATTTATAGTGATTTAAGAACTAGTAAGCCTCAGTTCGAGTTTAATGCAAAACTGATCAATTGGAAACCCATTTGTTGTCAAGTTACATGAGTTACCACATAGAATATTAGCGTGGAGGACAAGATGTGAGTAAGTAGGTCCAATTTTGTGTTTTACAGTCTAAAATGAGAATCAAAATTGAAGAGGGGGGTGTCGATGGTGACGGGAGGGAAAGGGAAAAATGAGTTATGAAATCTTGCCACTTAGTCCCTAAAGTTTGATTGGTTACACAAGTTAAAATAAACATATTTAATGGGAAGATCTTGCACATATTTGATAGTTATTAAAAGTATGAATATGGTTTCGAGCAGCGTGTAACGAAATAAATGATCTCATAAAATAATAGATAATAATAACGAATGTCTACTAATGAAGCAAAATAACATTTAAATGGGCCGGGTTTCCGGTTTTAACAAATAACGAATGTTACAGTAAACTTTCAATCAAAATATTTATTAGACGCTGATCAATTCTCTCTTTGTATTACCAGGCAATTAATGTATTGGAAAATCATTGCATCCACCACTAGAGAGCACATCTTCTAAAGATTAATCGTAGGTTTTGAAAAATCCTTGTGCCAATAATTTTGCATTATATCACTTAATTTGATTTTCACACAATTTACATAAAAGAAATGCTTGTGTCCAACATATTTTACAACTTCAGTTGTATGGGCTATTCGAAACTTTTCGTTTCTTTTGAGAATTTTAACTCTGTCATACTCGCGTATTTCAATTTTGCCCAATCTTTTATATGTTTTCATTCACAGGAAGATCTTAAATCTTGATCCTCATCATCATCATCATCATCATCATTTCAAACGCTAATTATATATATATATATATATATATATATATATATATAAGTATAGCGACGTCAAGTTTATTTCGATTCCATGTATCTTTGTAGAATTGTTACAATATAATTTACTAAGAGCTCTGTATTTTCCGGTACCTGAGGTTCTTCGAGTACCATCATGTCTGATGTCTTTCAAAATGCCTTTTTATTTGTACCACGACTTGATCATCTTCATTAATTGCTCCAAATTTTCAAGGAAATTTAACCTTTAGAATCAATTGGTGTATCACGTTTAGGCGTGCCATAGACTCATCACCATTATGTGAGTGTCCATCTTAGACACTAATATTAATTGGAGCTTTAGTAGTCGGTATACGTGACTTAGTTAGTTACTCTATTTAGGTCAACGAACATATCTGGTAACTGATTCAATAATCTTTGTAAATGAATTATCCTTTGAACTTTTGATTCATATAGTTTAGTCCGAGGATCAATGATAATTCATTCAGATTAAATTAATTTTCCAACTACTTTATATCTCCCCTAATATTGGGAATGTTGATTCACTAAAGTGAAAACCAATGAGCCGTATATATATATATATATATATATATATATATATCTTATTAATGGCTCTAAGTATTTAATAATACATTCCTGAATATATATATATATATATATATATATATATATATATATATATATATATCCCAACCTCTTTTGAGGTTCAATCTTTGTGCGCTTGGTTGATTGGTTTCAGTACATAACGCACATAAGAATCCTTGACGGGAACTACTTCGTTCTGACCGAAATCGTATGTAAAAGGGAGGAGGTATTATAACTTCTTGGCTTGATGTGGATTATGTTACTACACGAAAATAAATGTACCCAAATACGAACATGATTTTTTCTCATGATCATTGGCTTCGCAACCAATTATAGATATTGAGTAATCGTCATTAACAAAAAAACAGTTCGTGTAAGAACATATTTTGTATGAAGATAAACACTTTTCCAATGATAACTAAGTTTATTCTTAGTATTAAACAAATATCATAAACTGGAATAATATTCTTGCTATCTCATTAGCTAAGCCAAATTCTCACAAACTTCAAGTTGTGAATTTGATAAACGTTTAGACAAAATGCTTGCCATTTCACTTCAGAGCAAACTTTGCATGTTCAATTACAACAAAGAACGTTTGATTAATCAATAAATTTCACATCATTGACTCGACGTGGTATGTCTGGTCATGCCATTAGATAATCATATCAACAAAATTTAGGTTTATGATTGTATATGTATTATGCTTATTTAATACATGACTATATTTGTGAGATAACATTGTATCATATTCTCAAGTGATCATGTGTTTTCACTTTTATGTTTCCGTAATTTGTTCTCGTATATGATCAATCCATTTTCCACTTTTGATAGTCGATCAATCTCATTAGTAACATGACTATCCTTACAATATTCTCATCATGTTCATGATCAGAATGATTAATAAAGTCACATTCGCTTCAAAGAATAGAGTATAACTAAACCAATTTCACTTTCATGGTGTTTCATTATTTCATCAGGCATGCCGATATAAAAGAACTACAAGCTTTCATACTCCATTATGGATACAGTTGATATGTTTACCAGTTGAAGCAGTAGAACTTTTGTAAGGCCCTGGACCCGGTGTCCTACTTTAATGTTGGATTTACTCATAAACACAGTTCTAAATATCAGATTGAGTTAAAACTTTCCAAGGAATATAAAAACATCAAACATTCATTACAAAATATTAAAGTCTTGTCTTTAAACTTTAAAATTAGCTTAACATAAAACATTATAACTTTTCATAAGTATATGTTGT
>NW_027501077.1:12500-15000 GCF_021521415.1 Bidens hawaiensis | reverse complement strand
AGACGTGCCTTTGGCTTGCCTTGGCATGCCTTTGGCTTGCCTTGGCCGTGCCTAGGCATGCCTTTGGCTTGCCCATGGGCGCATTGGCATGCCTTGGCCGTGCCTTTTGCTTGCCCATGGGCGCCTTGGCATGCCTTGGCCTGGCCATGGGCGTGCCTAGGCATGCCTTTGGCTTGCCTTGGCCGAGCTTTGGCATGCCTTGGACGTGCCTTGGCCTGGCCATGGGCGCCTTGGCATGCCGTTGGCTTGCCCATGGGCGTGCCTTGGCATGCCTTTGGCTTGCCCATGGGCGCCTTGGCATGCCTTGGGCTGGCCATGGGCGTGCCTTGGCAAGCCTTGGCCTGACCATGGGCGTGCCTTGGCATGCCCTAGACGTGCCTTTGGCTTGCCTTGGCATGCCTTTGGCTTGCCTTGGCCGTGCCTTTGGCTTGCTTTGGCCGTGCCTAGGCATGCCTTTGGCTTGCCCATGGGCGCCTTGGCATGCCTTGGCCTGGCCATGGGCGTGCAACTTTGGGGCAGTATACTCGGGTCGTTGTGCAAGAAACCAAGTCGTTGGGCAAGCTTCGTATGCAACATGGGGGAGGGGCTTTGGTTTCTCATACGTTGAACCTCCATATTTTAGCTTGGTAGCCAACTTTGCCCAGGCATGGGCGCTCAACACCCACCCCTTCCCTATATATGCATTCTGAACAATTAGCATAGTGACAGGAACAGATATTAAATTTTTGAGGAATCATAATTTTTGAAAACCCTACCAAACGAGGTCGGATTGACACGAAATTTGGCGTGGGGCATCGGGACATTGAAATATGAGTTTCCCAAAAAAAAAATTTTGGTTTTCGGGTCGGGACGGGCCGCTTGGTGGGCCCGGTTGGTCCGTAAGGCCTTTGGTGGGGGCAAGGTGTCCAAACGGGGTTGGATCGACACGAGGCTCTGTGAGGGTACTCGTGACCATGAGATATGACTGTCCAAGAGAAATGAACCCCCTTTCGTGTCGTGAAGGGCCCGCGGGCCGGGCTTGGTGGGCCCGTGGGCCTGTTTTGGGCAACTCCGCTTTAATGACACGAGGCGTTGCGTCCGGGACATGAGAGGAAACTTTATGAGCGGTTTATGGGGTCGGGGTTGGTAACCTCATGTTTTCGGGTCAACACGTTGACCGTGTCGTGCTCGGGCCCTCGACGTCACCACAAGTTTCACGAAAATGGGACTTGTAGCGGGGAAGCATTATCATGGGTATAGGTGGTGTGTTATGGAATCGTTAGTCGGTCACGATCGTTAGTCAGTCATGTGTTTAAAACGTAGATCCGTGTCGTGCTCGGACCCGAATGCGGACCGGGCTCGCTCGACATCAACGTTCCAGGTTTTTTTACAGAATGGGTCGACGTTAACGGGTATGGAATCATGACATCATGTCTTCGGGTTAACCCGAAGCCGATGGACCGTAACAGGTTTGTCGAACAGCGTGCTAACCTTACCGGGCAGCGGGCCAGGTTTGCCGGGCAACGTGGATAATTTACCGGGCAACGCCGACATTTTATCGGGTAACGTGCTAACCTTACCGGGCAACGTGCCCAGGTTACCGGCAACGTGCCGTGCATTTATCGGGTAACGTGCCAGGTTTACCGGCCAGCTTTGGTTTTGCAAGTCATTGTGGCCAGGTTATCGGGCGACGTGACTTGCGAACATGAGAGGAAACTTTATGACCAGCTTATCGGGTAAAGTGCCAGGATTACAGGCCAGTTTGCTAAATGTCATGTGGTGATTGTATAAAACAATATAATCATGGTGGATATACACATTCATAGCATTGCAGCTACTTGTGCCTCGTATCCACAGAACTTCACAGTTAAGCGTGCTTCGTCTAGAGTAGTACTAGGATGGGTGACCCCACTGGGAAGTCTTGATTCTTTTATTTTTTTACCTTTTGGGAAATGTATAAATGAATAAGCTAATGCTTCTATTTCGGTTGCGATCATACCAGCACTAATGCACCGGATCCCATCAGAACTCCGCAGTTAAGCGTGCTTGGGCGAGAGTAGTACTAGGATGGGTGACCCCCTGGGAAGTCCTCGTGTTGCAACCCTTTTTTTGATACTTTTATGTTTTTGTGCATGACTTGGTGCCATGTTTGGGTTGAGTTGTTTTGTGCATTTCCAACTTTCTCGCAAAAGTTCAAGACACGTGCCATTTCAACTTGGTGCCGCGCCAACACTTGTATGATTTACATACGGCCAGCCTCGGGCTCGTAGTTGGACTGTATGAGTTTAAGCTTGGTGCCGCGCCAACACTGACAACACTCGTACGAATTTCATGTGTGTAATATATATACAGCCTCTTTGCCTTATTAGGTTCAGGGTGGGAGAATTGGGTTGGTTTTGTTTTAGTTGGACAAGTACTCGGGTTAGAGAGTTAATGCCTCTGTTGGATTGGAGTTGAACATGGGGTTGGAGTTTTTTGAATTGGGTGGGACAAGTACTTGGGTTGGAGTTATGCCTCGGTT
>NW_027501076.1:0-26319 GCF_021521415.1 Bidens hawaiensis | reverse complement strand
CAATTTCAACCACTTTTAAAATAATATATTGGTTTTAAATAATCTCAACTATCGCATTTTGGCCACTGCCGATCATAACTAACAAAATGACTAATTACAGTCTCACCTTTTATCATTTTTTCTACAAATGAACTCTGACTAACAAAATACTAACATCGTTAGTTTTCATGATGTGACATTCTTATTTGACATATATGTGGCATGCTTATGTGACATATTGCACTGCCACCACCGTGGCAGTCACCACCACCACGACCGCCACCACCACCAGCTTCCTAAAAAGATTAAAATATTTTATATATGTTTCATTAGGTGAATTTTGACTTTTGAAGTCAAGCCAACAACTTTAAAAAGAAGAAAAACTATTAATATAAATCTTGTCACTTAACTTCTAGAGTTCAGAAGGTACTTCAATGAAGCAAATGATAATACAAGCTTTAAACTTGATGGCTCTTCCTACCAAATATGAAGTTGATATTATGACTCATTTATAAAAGTTCATTACAAAGGATGATCACAAAGAAATTGTGTATACATGTTGTATCTTCTTTATCATAAGAATTATATTTTGAGGATACAATGGAGCTAAAATAGCATTCATCTTCTGTTAAGACATTCATAAAATTCTGTCAAGGTTAGGTCGGACTGCGCGAACCCATTAGCATGATTACAAAAATACAATGCAATAAATTTCAGACGAATTTCAACCCGTGTGACCCATATGACCCTATTAGAATTGTGTTTTATTCTTTCTAATAGTAGTGTTAATTAGAGCTTGTAAATGTAGAAAGTTTTCTAAAAGTGTTTATATAAATATATCTATAGTTACTACTCTAAAAATATATGCTATTTATTAGAACTTCTATATGTATTTCCAATCAGCTTACATGCTAGTTTAAGCCTATAAAAGAACTGAATATTAACGAACTGTTCGGCTGGAAGTTAATCTGCGTTTATTTGAAAAACGAACAAACATGAACATGCATTTTGTTTGTTCATTTATGTACGTGAGCATCCAGTTATGTTCGTTTATTTACGTTGATGTATTTTCGTTCGTTTATGTTTTATAAACATCTAAGTAGTTATATATATATATATATATATGAAAATAAAAAGGGCTCGTTAATGAATGAGGTAAATTTAAGCCACTAATTTAGATGTGTTTTCTGGATAAATTGTGATGCATTAGACTTGTTCATTTCCATTGCAAATTGTTCATTTAGATTTTAAATGAACGAACATGAATGCACACGGATATGCCCTTATTTTTTAAGGATATTGGTTTTTAATACTCTCAACTTTCCCTCATTGGTAGATAATATTTCCAACTTTCGATTTATCACCCACCACTCCCAAATTTCACCATAATTTCCTGTACCACTCTCCGTCTAAATGAACACTAACCTCGTTAATGTTTTGGACTAAAAATGTCATTCAAATTAGTTGAGGGGTGAAAAAGAAAATTAAATTGTTTAACATATACCAAATTTGCCTCTAACCAACCCTAGATCAACCATCACCACTCCATCCTCATCTATTACCACCACCACTACACCTCTGGTTAAACACGAACCCATCCACAACATATCGATTCGAAGTAATCCTTAACTCGCCGAAAAACGAGTTGCAGGTCTCCAGCGAACACCATATCCATCATTTCACCACCCACCGCCCCAAAACCGCAACCCTCGCCACCACCAATGTCTCACCCAGCCACCTTCCCGGATCGCCTGCGTGCCAGAAAAACGAGTTGCAGGTTTCCGGCGAGCACCATCTTCATCATATATTTATCGGTGCACAATCTTCATGATCTCCATCACCTTTTTACACCTCTGAACCATCTCCATTTTCTGAAAGACGAGATAGCCGGAAAACTCAACTTCGCCGGAAAAACGAGGTCGCCGAAAAAAATGAGGTCACCGAAAATGGAGGTTGCTGAGGTTGTACAATTACCACCGTCCCCGTCTTGTCGTTATATTGGGAGTTCGTCGAAGAACAGGAAAGCCATACCAGATCGTCACCGGAAAACATGGCAGACCATATTTCTCCCTCTCATAGACTTTTTCTTTCTTTGATTGACAATCTCTTTCTCTTTCTGGTAGCTTATGTGTGTTAAAAATAAAATTTCTGTTTTACCCCCTCAACTAATTTGAATGGCATTTTTAGTCCAAAACATTAACAAGGTTAGTGTTCCTTTAGACGGGGAGTGGTATAAGAATATATGGTGAAAGTTAGGAGTGGTAGGCGACAAATCAAAAGTTGGGAGTGTTATCTACCAATGATGAAAAGTTGAGAATATTAAAAACCAATATCCCTATTTTTTATAAACGAACATGAACAAAGTAATGATAAGGTACCTTGGAATACCAAGGATTTCATTATGCCAACAACTTAGTGTTTCCCATTTTCTGAAAGACGAAGCTAAATATTTTGGTCTAAATGTAAACAAAATATGTAACCTCTATTATGACCGAATCTCAATCAAATACGCTTCTTGTTAACACTGGACCGTTTATGATTTATGGCCCGCATCAATTGAGAAAGAAACCAATAGCTTAAACTTTAACTTTCTGAACTTGTTGTATTAATGCATGAATATATTTATTCCAGAATTGACATTGTTTTTAACATGTTTGATATCTAATGATACACTACAAATAAAAAGCCATTTAAAGGCACACAAAGAGTGTCACAAGAAACCAAAAAGGTGCCACTAAAGAACCCTATTGGAATGAGTGGCACACAAAAAAAGTGTCACTAGAAGCGCTACCACTAAAGCCTTTTAGTGGCACTTTATTTGTCTGTCACTACAAACTTTTGGGCTTTAGTGGCACATTTTTTGGTTTGCCACTAAAATATTTTAGACTTTTAGTGGCACTCTTTTTCGTCTGCCACTACAAACCTTTCGACTTTTAGTGACACTTTTTTTCGTTTGCCATTACAATCCCTTGGATAGTGGCACTTTTTTGGTACACCACTACAAACTTTGACTTTTAGTGGCACTTTCTTTTGGTTTGCCACTACAAATCTTTGGACTTTTAGTGGCACTTTTTTTTGGTCTGCCACTACAAACCTTCAACCTTCTAATGATATTTTTTTGTTTTGCACTACAAACTTATGAGCTTTTAGTGGCATTTCTTTTGCCGGCCACCAAATATTTGAAATCTTAAGTGGCACCTGTTAACAATTTAAAACTAAAAAAACTTCTAAATATAGAAATTATAAATTTTTTACAATAATTAAAAGTTCGATTGCATTCCAAACACCACCAAATGTTTAGCAACTCTGGGAGAGAGTCAAAAAATCAAACATATAAAAAGGAAAGTAGCAAATATTTGAATAAAAATTGAAAACTTCACCATGCTCATTAGCCTCTTTCACCATTCAATCTTCATGCAAGGTACCTAATAAGAAAAATAAAGATTCATCAATACGTAAACAATATGAACACTAACTTGTGTAATCGGCTTAATTATTAACCTAAAACCAATAATATCCTACTGAAATCAACCATATCAACACTAGTCTTGTTTAGGGATGCAAATGAGCCGAACCACTCACGAGCTACTCGAGAGCGGCTCATGAATAAGTTCGATCAAGCCGAGCCTAAACGAGCCCGATCTCGAGCCCAAAAGTAAGCTTGGTTAATAAACGAGCCCAAGCCCAAGCTTCACTTGTTGAGCTCGAGACAGCTCGCGAGCCTAAATAAGCCTAGCATTTTTATAATATATAATGTTGTGATACAATAACCAAATAATATGTTATATATAAAATTATAATTGAAAAAATATAAACATAACTATAAATATGCTATAGCTATGCTATTAGAAATAGAGATCGAAATGAGTCAAGCTCGAGCATTAGAAATAGAAATCAAAATGAGCTTTTTTTCGTATCGCTAAAGGCTTTTTTTGGTATTCCCAAAAACTGTCAAAAATAATCTTGCATTGAAATATCCCATAATTTCCCACATTGCCCCCGTTCCATAGCTTCCAGTAGAGATTAACATATGATATCAGAAAATACTTTTTTTTTTGTTTTATCATTATGAAGTAACCTTGATTTTGGTAGGTGAGGTCTCCATTGATTTAAAACTAAGCTCATCAATAGTTGAATACAACACAATCCTCCATATGCTAGTACTATAGCACCTGTCAAGAAACACAATACCTCCGAATGATGTATCCCAAACGGGTCAAACAATGAATTGCTAACACAACATGAATCACCATGGTACTATTTCGAAGTAATGCCGATAACGTAGCAAAACTCGGTTCCGTGTATCCTCTCCAGGACCCGAGGCCATGGTAGTCTTGAACTTTTCATTTTCCTCCTAACCTTAATTCTCTTGGAAGTTCATTTGCAATCAATATTAAATTTTAACTTAATAAATACCATTCTACGGGGAGCTTTCATTCGCATAACAGTTTCTTGTATCACCTTAAGCTTTGAAATGTCTCCTGCACATGTTCACCAAAGCAAACAATTTTCTTTGCCACTTCTTAAAGAAATCAATTATGAAGAAATTGCCATCAATTTGAAATTAAAATAACTCATTTGACACTTAAGTAAAACTTTTGAAAATGTTACCATACCTTATTTATGTCTTTTGATAATACCTTTCCAAATACTCCAAAAGGCATGACAAAGCATCCAACTTATCTATCTCATCAGAGGAATATTGCACGGTCTGTGAATGCAGTACAACACACTTCCTTAAGCATATAGATAAAAAAAAGTTTAATCCTTTTGTTCACCAATTGTATCTTAACTCTGTTTTTTTTATCATTTCATGTACCTATAGTTGTCAAGATTCAACCTATTAAGACAGGAAGGATAAGTTAGGCAAAGAAGCTAATTAACCTAGTCAATGATGCCCTCTTAAAAGATTATTTAAAGTAAACGAAATAAACAGGCAATCTAAGACATAATTCTTTTTCAAAAGAGTAACGACTGAAATATCAGAACATAAAACAATATGAATCATTTGAAATGTTAAAGTATGCCCTAATGACGTTTTCAAGAACCTAAAACAAAATGCACAATCTGAGAATTGTATTTGAACTGAAATTAAACATAAACAACAAACATAACACTTTCAAGAACAATAAACTAATCACGATGAGCATATTCAAGTCTTGAATTGAAACACTAAAACCTTATTTGTGAAGGACTACAAATAGTGTAAACTTGTACGTCTTACAACAAAAATTAAATTATTCCTATTCTTCTAAATAAAGTTGAAGCACATGTTATTGCATTTTATAAACAATTTAATGTAAACTTAACTTGATAAACAAAGAGTGACTAGCTAATTATGGAAGAAAGTTGTAAACAATTATAATATGTTTAAACATATCTACTGTTACTCTGTTAGATCAACTATACTTGTTAAATTTGCTGCTGGTGAAGTAAAATCATGTGCAAGTTAAACTCTCAAATCCTAACATCCATAAACCAAAATATGTGTTACATATAGGTGGCCATATTCTTAATTTTTTTTCCGTGTGTTCACTTCAGCTGTGTTGTTAGAAAATAAAATATATTTAACCTTTAAAAATAAACATAATGTAAGATGTTCTACCATAGCATTGGATATCATCATCCTCATGAATTGAGCGTCCACATGAAGGCCAGGCTTAAAAAAATATACTCCTCGCTGCAGATAAACGACACTTAACGTCTTAGCCATTATTCTATGCAACAAAATACATTTATAAATAGAGAAATTAGTAAATAATTACATCCAAAATAGAGAATATGTGAAATCATGGAAGATGCCAGTAACCTACAACTCAAAAAGTTAGTTGAAGCATTTCATCGAGCACTTCATGTGCATCTCCAAACCAATGGACAATCACTTCGCTTTAATCTGATTAGTGTACAACAGTCAATTACGCTACTGATCTAAAGAAGCATAAATTGTGAAGGATTACCTATATCGCAACTTAACACTTGACTGTAGCCACCAGATACAGTAGAACAGCAGCACTGTTTAAATATTATTGTGATCACAAACGTGAAAGTACAACAGCTGCTCGCCGTCTGTCTCAATTGCGAACGTTTTTGCTAACGATTTAACCTAATTTGTTCACATGGTGATGAAAGTAGAACTTAATTAGCGGGAATTGAAACAATAGGTGAGTGAAATTTGATGATTGAAGCCACAAATCAATACATATACTCTTATCTCGCTCCTTCCGCTTCATTGATTTCGATCTCAGATGAATTTGGTGACTTGTTAGTACAGCAAATCGGAGTCAGTTTCACCAAATTGAGGTCGCCGTCTGCAACACACCCCCTAATTGCAGAATGCAACACTAACATATGGTGGCCCGATGCTTATTTGAAAACTTTTAAAATTAAACGCCTCGAGCTAGAGCCAAAAAAACCTACTCTCATGCCCAACTTAAGCTTGAAATGAGTCAAGCTCGATCTTGAACTCTCTTAAGTTAAACAAGTCAACCTCGAGCTAAAGCTCTCTTAAGTTAAACAAGTGGGGCACTTGTAAGTTAGAAGAGTCGAGCTCAAGCCTAAACGTCTACCCCCTAGTCAAGCTCTAGCTTTAAAAATAGAGCTCAAAACAAGCCGATCTTGAGCATTAAAACTACCGGTGAGTCGAGCTCGAGCTCTCGTAAGTTAAACGAGCTTAGGCTCTCGTAAGCTCTAGTGCGCCACAGAATGGACTTTTATTTATAGTGACATGTCATTAAAAACGTGTGACAATATATTTTAGTGGCATACGCAAAGTGCCACTAAAATCATAAATTAGTGGCACTAATAATAAGTGTCACTAAAAATGTGGTATAAGAAAATATAGCATACGCAAAGTGTCATTAAAAACCTAAATTAGTGGCATAAAATCTAGATGCCATTGAAAACACGTGACACTATATTTTAGTGGCACACGCAAAGTGCCACTATAATCATACACTAGTGGCACCAAAACTAAGTACCACTAAAAATGTGTTATAAGAAAAGATGACATACACAAAGTGCCATTAAAAACCTAAATTAGTGGCACAAAACCTAAATGCCATTAAAAACGTGTGACACTATGTTTTTAGTGGCATATGTGAAGTGCCACTAAAATCATAAATTAGTGGCACTAATACTAAGTGCCACTAAAATTGTGTTGTGAGCAAACAAAGTGCCATTAAAAACCTAAATTAGTGGCACAAAACCTAAATGTCATTAAAAGCGTGTGCCACTAAATGACATTTTTTTTGTAGTGATAAAATATCAGTAAGTTGCTACTCGCTACCCAAAATAATATCAGTAATGTTTTTGAAATAAGATTTTTTAATCATGTCAAATGCTTCAACATTTGGGATTCTTTTATAATAGAAAGTTGGTATTACCTACAAGTGATTTATTTCTTTTTAGTTTTAATAAACAAATTATGGTAGTGATCATACTATTGTTGTAACAAAAATAATTTTCAAAGGTAAAACAAAGTTGCATACCTTTTCTTTTTACCTAATTATACAGACTTCATTATCGTCTCATAAAACATGTCTTGTCTCACAAAAATGTGTTCTTTGCTCATTTTTTACGAAATTCGCCGAAGATAAAACACATGTTTGAAACTACAATTATTAAAAGATTAATGTAAAAAAAAGGTTTTAGACTATATATTACCAACATACAAAGGCAACACATACCCAAAAGCACATCATAAAAACATATTATATATAGAATAGAAACAATTGACCATAAGTGTAGTACCAAAACACTCTCATAAGATTGCTACTTCAAAAAAATTGCACGCAACTCAAGCTGCAAGGACAATTCTTCGTTTGTAATATGCGAAATTATATTATTTCTTTATTTATGTGCAAAACTGCAGATAACACATTCGTTCAATTTAGATACTTAAACTTACAAATAAGTAAAACATGTATTAATATTGAGTTGTAAAAAGTGAAGTTTCAAACACCAACAATATTGTTAAATATATTATTAAACAAAACCATATAAATCCAAAAGTCAAACAAACAGATGTGAAAAAAAACGTTGCAAATTAAATAAACATCTAAATTAAAGTGAGTTCTGATATGCAAATAAATCAGGAGATAAAACAATTTGCAAATCCTTAAAATAAGTTATATCCAATCTGCATAAAAGAAATTATTTGACCATGAAACTAGAGTTTACTGGAATACCCCACTGAAGTATTTAAGTAAATTAAAACCAATCAGCATGAAATTAAATTTTAAAAATAATTATTTGATCATTAAAGTCAAACTCCACCAGAATACCCTACTGAGGTGTTTAGCCCAAAACATTAAAGCTACCATATTCAATCATCTGATACTTTAACTTTGAAAGTAAACAAAACCTAATTCACTTCAGCTTGAAGCCTTTGATTAAAATTAAACATAAATTTGTAGATCACAATTTTGGAGTTTATCAGTAAAGCATCTAACAAAAAATCAAGACGAATCTGGTTGTGGTTAAACCTATAGAAACAAAGATTAATAGTTGTAAAACATAGTACTTGTAGAAATCAGGTCTTTTAACATCGATGAATTGCAACGATGACTTTCTTCTAGATCAATTAGAGTTCCATTGTAACAAACCACTCCAATCATATACAAAATAATAATAATAATAATAATAATAATAATAATAATAAATGTACATGATTTAGAATAGTGCAAAGTTCCAACAACTTATCCAGTCATGATTTTTTTATCGGGATCATAAACCTCAAATGATCTCCAATAACTAACAAAGGCAAAACGAAAAATAACCCTAATTAGAACACTAAAGGAAATAACCTTTTGAAATTCATCATCATCATCATCATCATCATCATCATCATCATCATACTCCGTAAATCCCACCAATAGGTTAGCTATGGTAGGGTCTAAAGAGGGTAAGATGTAGACAACCTTACCTTTACCTGTAGGAATAGAGAGACTGCTTCTGGTGAGACCCTCGGCTCGATAGTAGTTTTGCATCAAGTCTTGGTCATAAGGCACATAAAACACAGCCATTTGGACGTCGGCTGATTGGTGCATGTACTTTTGTCTTTCGGCCATCAACGCCACCACATGATGCCTGATTAACTTTCCACCACTTTTAACGTTATTATCACGAAATTAGTAAAATAACGTCAAAATTAGTGCAAATTCACTTTTGCCCACCCAATGGCCCACGCATATATACATTGTATGCGCGCACCACAACAAAGGCTAGACCTTTTAAAATTGAATACAATAATAATAATAATAATAATAATAATAATAACAATAACAATAATAATAATATATCATAAAACCTTAAAAAAACAAACGGAAAACCTAATTAATAAAGAGCTATGAATCTTTAATAGATAACAAAGGCCGATCTTAAATATAGAACAAAAGCCAATCAATTTTAAGTATTCATATAGATTAGGAGCAATGATACAACTTACTTATTGAATTCGATTTGAAATTAGCATAATAAGAAAAGATGCCTGCAAAAAAAAAGGATTCAAAAATAGTGGGCAAGTAATGTATTGTTGAAGCGATGAAATCGCACCATGACATCGTTGATTGAAAGGTAAGGTTTTGCAATTGTGAAATAGAGAAAAACTTTCAATCCACCATGATCTTCGTTCAGACTTCTCCCTGTTTCAATCCACACCAGCGATAAGGTGGGTGTGAGCAAGGTCTCGCGGGTAGAGGAAAATGTAAGATGAGTTATTATGACCCGTGGGCTATGAGGGTTTTATTAGAAGCCCCATACCCGTCAAAGCGGTTCAAACGCATAAAAAGACTCCATGTACAAATAAAGCAATCTGGTGGCCTGAGAGGGGGCGGGGAGTGACCAGAGCGCGACACGTACGATATTAATGATTTCGTTTGTATTAAGGGGTTATTTTATATTACTTGTTTCTAATATATATATATATATATATATATATATATATATTATATACACACATATACATGCGTACCTACACACATACAAACGTACCGAGCCACATTCAAACCTACATACCTACACACATACAAACATACATACACATATACAAAAATACGTACCTACACACGTACATACACATCTACACAATAAGAAATGGAGTGAAATTATGGATTAATGGAGTTACATGTTCACTTATCGCACTTCTCGTTGTAAAAAAACTTATGAAATGATCCAATATATATATATAGGGGATGGATCGTATGAGAAGTGAATGTGTAACCCCATTAATCCATATATATATATATATATATATATATATATATAGGGAGAAGATCATGAAAGAACTCCATTTTATAGTGAGAACTAAAGAACTAATAATGAAGTATTTTTAATTTAATTAAAAAAAATATTTTTCAATTTTTTTTCTTTCATCCTTATATGTTGTTATTCTTTACTACAAAAAAATATAAAAATAAAAAAAAACTAAAAAAATAAAAAAAATTAACGAGTAATGCATATATGCAATACACCGACTTTTTTTATAATGCATATGTGAAATAATGTGCATTTTGATATTTGAAATAGTGTTGAATAGCATATATATAGTTGTTTGTATTGTATATTTGCAATAGTGTTATATTATATACAAAAATTAAAAAAAATCGATATAGTGCATATGTGCATTAGTGTTGTATTACATATATGCGATAATGTGTTTTGCATACAATTATTAGTGTCGTATTTGCATATATTCAATAGTATGTATATTTAGATAATGTATTTGTGTTGTATTATATGCAATAAAACACTATTTTATATATACAATACACATTAATGCACATACGCATTACATCGACGTTTTTTTAGGAACAATATCATCTTATTAGAATGAGGAAAGAAACAAAAATAACAAAATAATTTTTTAAAAATAGTTAAAAATAATTATTTACTAGTTCTCTAGTTCTCTCTTTAAGAGGAGTTCTCTCTAGATCCCACCCCTATATATATATATATATATATAATTTTAGTTTTATGTATTGTAAGGAAGTTAATAATTATATATTTAGAATTTGATGATGAAAATTGTTTCACAAATAAATTAGATGTTATAACCCGTTTTAAAAGTTATATGGGTTTGGTAAAACCCATGACCCGCTTCTTTTTTTTAATATAAAATTGTTTCTTAATTATAAATCATATTTTTATTTAAAAAAATAAATATTAATTTTAGTATATCCCTATTTTATAGGATTTTCATATCAAATATTTGGTGAGATTATATTTTAATTTAATGAGAAGCTATAACCCGTTTAAGGACTGTCTGGGTTTGGTAAGACCCATACCCGTGAATTTGGGTCAAATGCATGAGAAACCTTCATTTAAAAATCAAACAATCTGGTGTTTTCCATAAAATGGGAGAGCGACCATATCGCGACACATAAAATTTTGAGCTTTCGTTTATATATATTATAGATGATTTATATTAGGTGGAAAAAATGCTCTAACTTTAAAATTCGTTAGCTTTTAAATAGTTGAGTCGTTCCTAAAGTTGTGAATCCTCAACCAACACTAACTAAAAGAATGGATTAATCAACAATCACCCTAATCAACTAAAACCTAACATCTTATATCATGAAATAAAGCACAACGAATCATTAGCATTTTTTTAGTTTTATGATAGATTACAATTAACAAGAGAATCATCATTCCTCCTAAAATCATAAACAATATGCATTGTGTAACATCCTACTTTTGATAAGAATTAATAAAATAAATTTCGTTTATTTTATAATATGTCGTGTGTCGGTTTAAATAAATAAACTAATAGAAGGTGGGCTTGGACTTTAGAAGATGAAATAAGAAATGGAATGGGCCTTAGGTCCATGGGCTTAAGGGAGTATAAATAACCCTTAAACCCTAAACCTTTTCATTTCTATCCATCTCTACACCATAGCCTATACCTTGGAAAACACACACAAACCCGAACCAAGATCCGAAGGCGAAAACCCGAGCTTGTTGGTGCTAGAACGTCGTGACGGACCAAAACAACATCAAGGCTTAACCGTGTTCGTAGTTCGGCTCGTTTAAGGTAGGTTTATATCGAGAACTTGTTCATATAGGTTCGAAATCGTTTAGAAATCATAGATCTGTGTTAGTATGGTAAAAACGAATCCAACGAAGCTAAACTTACTGAAATTGATTACAGTTTGATAGGTTAATTGTTAGTGTGAAGAACCCGTAACATATATGCCTAAATCACACGCCTTAAACGTGAATAATTGGACGAACAAAGGGTTAGGGTGATTCTGAATCCATTGATACCTAAATCGTGTTATTTGGTTAAGGAACAAAGGTTTAATTGCAGATTTAAGATCTGTTGACTGTTATGGTGTTCTTGACGATTTTGACTTTGACCCAGGGTCAAAGTCTGGATATGATTGGTGTAAGGTAACGAATCAACTAACCAATTCGTTAAGGCAAGATAACGAATCAGTTCGCCAATTCGTTATGTCCAAACAACGAATCAGTTCACCCATTCGCTATGCCCAAATAATGAACTATACAACGAACTAGATAACGAATCAGGTGATTCGTTACTCGCCAATTCGTTAAGAATAAGGTAACGAATCAGGGCTTGTTCAGATAACGAATTGGAATGACGAATCATTTAATGAACTAGATTGTGAAAGTAACGAATTAGGCTTAATTCGTTATAGAGATTGAGTTAGTGAATTAGAATTAATTTAAAATCATAATGGAAAATGTGTTAAGACAGTTAATGAAAATAGAGATTGAGATTGAGCCAGGGGCTCTACCCCTTGGACCCGCTAGGGGCTGCCGACCCTAGGACCCCGCTGCCAGGGGCGCTGCCCCCGGACCCCCGTTCGTTGAGGGTAATAATTAAACTAGAAAGACGATATGGTAGTGATAGTAATTGATACGTGTAATTGTTATACAGTTAGTCATGCACAGCTAAGGAAAGGGATTACCATTAACGGTGAACGTAACCGCATTCAGGTGAGTTTCTAGCCCCACTTCCTTGTTATGTTTTCGGGGCTATGTGCATGCTCAATGTGATTAGTTAATACACTTACCTTAAATGGTAAGAGTATGTCTTATATGATTTATGTATGAATGAATGCTTCATGATGCATGAACGATCTTCGGATATTGCGCGTACCGTCAAGGGATAGTTTAAAGATATGATTGATATATATATATATATATATATATATATATATGTATGATATACAAATGATGTATGTGCTATGGAAATTATAATTAAGAATGTATAGAAAGGTATGGAAGGAATGGTTAGAAAGGGAACGAACCCTAATAATATCCGCGAATGAAGGGAACGGACCCTAACAATATCCGCGAATGTAGGGTACGGACTCTAATAATATCCGCGAATGTACGGACCCTAATAATATCCGCGAATGTAGGAAACAGACCCTAATAATATCTGCGAATGTTCTAGGACGAGGTTTATGTATACGTGTATGTATAAAAGGAAAGAAAGAAGGTATGATAGTATGAACGTATGAAGGAAGGTAAAGAACTATGTATGAATATGTACTTTCGGGTACGTTTATATGAATTTGTAAGGACGTATTGTATGCTACTTGATTAACTAGAAGTCACTTAGCGTAGCTGACTTTTAGTATGCACGCAGGTGAGTAGAATGAGGCAGCTGGCTTGAGCGGGGCACATGGCAGAAGAATAAGAGTGTGGCATCTGAAGACTTGTTATGTTATGTTTTGATTTTAAAGGACAAGATGAATGTTTTAAGACATGTTATGACTTATTATTGTAATGTTATGAAAGTTTTAATATTCCGCGTATGTTTTTATTAATTCTGATGATTAGAACTATGTTGATGAGTAAATCCAACGTCCAATATGAGGCACCGATAACGGGGCCTTAGACATTGATCTGATTAAGGCACAAAAGCAACACAATACGATTGAATCAAAATACAACACTGGCATTTTAGGAGACAAACTTGTGTCAACCTATTTATGATAAACTCAAAAATTTGACACATAAAAAACATTACATAACCCTATATTACATAATGTATATAATAATTGTGCAACATCTATAAATTGATAAATTACTGCGTAACATGTGTCTAATGATACAAATATTTATAATTATGCACATTTATGTAAATAAATAAATTAATCACAGAGTCACAATATATCAAAGTTTTTATATAATTCTCTTATATAAAATATTTACATAGTAACACTATGCTCAAATTAAAACTGAAATTCTCGATTTTAGCGTATAATTTTTTTAAATAATATAAAGTTTAAAAAGTTATTTGGGTTTCAAATAAATTGTGGAAATATATTCAAAGCAAAATAATCATCAATTAAAGCTTATTCAATTTTACTCTTTCAATCATTCATAACTCCCTATTATTTATTACTTTGTCACTCCTTAACTCTAAAATGGTAACACATGTATTAATAAAAGCTCGATAAAAATAGTTTAATGCGGAATTTGGTATTAATTTTTAAAATGTATTAACTATGTGTAAATGTAGTTCCAGCTTTACAATATTGGCAACCGTAATCATTTTACCTAGCTATAATAGTTTAAACCCAAAACTTAAGTTGCTAGTTTGACAAAGGTACGTCTCAGTTTGCATATACAAAATCCGGTTATGATACTTTGCTTTAATGTATATGTCTACATCATCATTCATTAGCAAATTTAAAGATAAGGGAGATTACACATTAATATATACAAGGTAATAGCACGAGCTCCAAACAATTATTTCCACAATTGATTAAAGGTGATTAAAGGTAAGTACCAGGAATTAAAACAAGAAATTAAGATGAACAAGATGATGATACATAGAGAATTTTAGGGTTTGTATTAACAAGAAAAATGAAATGAATTAATAGACTGACTCAAAGTCTGTTTATACAAACAAGAAAAATAGAAAATTACAATATCAGTCCTCTACTTCTAGAACAAACAACAAATAACCTCTAACTATTATTAACTATCTAGCTAACTTGGAGTTACATCTAAATCCTCCAACATACTCCCCTCTAATTCCAAGCATCTTGTAGGTCTTCTAAACCAAGCAAGAACCTCATTTCAGTGAACTTTACCCTTGGCAATGGTTTAGTCAAAGCATTACCCTTTCGCATACTACCACTAACAAATTCCACCCAAATTTGTTCTTTCTCTGTACACTCTTATAAAATGGCACTTTGTATTAATATGTTTACTCCTGCCATGAAAAACCAGATTTCTCATCAAAGCAATAGTTGGCTTATTGTCCACATAGATTGTTACCATTTCTTGCTTCTTGCATGTCATTTCTTCTAATAGTCCTTGTAACCACAGAGCTTGACATGTTGCAGAGGTTACAACTATAAATTCTGCCTCACAAGAAGACAATGCAACAATTTGTTTCTTCTGAGAATGCCAAGAAACTGGAAATTATTGTAATACAACACATTACCTGAAGTGCTCTTCCCATCATCACTTTCAGTTAACTGGTTACTATCACTATATCCCACCAAATCACCACCATCATGCCTCCCATGCTTAATGTCAAATTGCATTGTACCTCTAGCGTATCTAACCATATGCTTTATAGCCTTCAAATGAGTATCTCTTGGATTTTGCATAAATATACTCAAATAACCAACAGCAAAACACAAGTCTGGTCTAGTTTGAGTCAAATACCTCAAAGAGCCTATCATTTTCCTGTACTTTGTTGGATCCACTTCCTCTCCACCCTCAGTCTTGAATAACTTCAAACCATGCTCCATAGGAGTTTTTTGTTTCATTGCAAAAACCCAACCATCTTGACTATCTTTTCAGCATATACAGACTGCTTAATCATGATTCCTTTGTGAAACCTTTATTCCCAAATAATAGCATAACAAGCCCAAATCTATCATTTCAAACTTTGACATCATTTGTTGCTTAAATTCACTAATTTCCACTTGATTACTTCTTGTCACAAGTAGATCATCTACATATACCCCTATAATCAAGGTTGACCCTGCCTTTATCCTCACATAAACAACTTGTTCATGTTGGTATCTTTTGAATCCAAACTCTTTCAAGACTCAATCCAACCTTAAATTCCATGCTCTAGGAGCTTGTCTTAGGCCATAAAGAGCCTTTGACAACTTATACATATACACTTTTATCTCAGCCCTTTTCTTCTCATACCATTCAGGTAGGTTGTTTGACAAAGAATCTTTGTTTCAACTCACCATGAAGAAAAGC
This sequence comes from Bidens hawaiensis, assembly GCF_021521415.1. NCBI lineage: Eukaryota > Viridiplantae > Streptophyta > Magnoliopsida > Asterales > Asteraceae > Bidens > Bidens hawaiensis. Next base: position 10,134 of record NW_027501076.1, on the reverse strand, counting down.
GGCTTTTACATCCATATGGTAAACTTTCCACCCCATTTTTGGCTGACGTAGCTAACAACAACCTTATAGTCTCTATCCTTACAACATGAGCAAAAGATTCCTCAAAGTCAATCCCTAATTGTTGTACATAACCCTTGGAAACTAATCTTGCTTTGTGCTCTGTAATATTTCCCGTAGCATCCCTTTTTAATTTGTAAACCCACTTTAACCCTATTAGGTTACATTTCAAAGGAGGATAAGTGAGTATCCAAGTCTTATTCTTCTCAATGGCCTCAATTTCTTCATCCATTGCATGTCTCCAGACCTTCTCTTTCACTGCTTCAAGATAAGACACGGGTTCCCTTTCTTTAATAAGAAGAAGTTCAACAAGATTAACATCATTTTTTCTACTAGTAACATATCTAAGATTACCATCTAGAAAAAATCACTTAGTCTAAAGGTAAAACAAAAGTTCTATTAGACCTTCTCAATTCAACTTGACCAGAACCACCTACACTATGGCTTGTAGATGCTTGATCAGCTTGAACTGGTTTAATTCTGGCGCTGGTCCATCTTCATTTTCATTATGCACATGAAGCTCCCATTCCATAGATTGAAAACTATTATCTGTGATAAAGAACTCAACCCAACTAGGAGTCCCATCATTCACCTCATTCAAATAGTTTGACCAATCCCAGTTCCTAACCTCTCCAAACTTTACATCCCTACTAACAACAATTTTCTTATTGTTAGCATCATACATCCTATGTGACTTAGTACCTTCTTCTACTACAAGATACACCATTGACATATGATGTGGTGTGCGCATGCAATATAAATGTAATGGATTGGGAGATTTAGCTTTCGCACAAGATCGTGTTTTAAATTTATAAAAGTGATTTCTACTAAGACTAAACACACACAAAATAGGCAAGTGTACATATCGTATATGTAGAATATTATTGGTAAGAACCAAGTATCGATCCGTGGACACAATTTTTTCGAATAATGAATCTTCGTCTTTCTTTAATCGGAGGGTTTAATCATTTTGAGGTTGATTTTCAAACTTTTTATAAAATAGAAATACTTATATATAATATATAGGTTGTCACACCCCGACTTTAGGGCCTAGGCGTGTGACCACAAGTTGGTACCTGTTTTGTAAATAAATCAGAGTTGCGGATTTTTTTTCAGCGGAAGTCTTTAATAAAATATTATTACTTTGAAAACTTATTAGCGGAAGTCTTTAGTAAAATCATATTGAAAACTTATTATTAAAAACTCGGGTTTGAATACCCGTTTGATATTTCAAATACCTTTCTTTTAGAAATCATAACTCTTTGTAATATTTTCAAATAAAATATCTGAGCCATCAGATAGCATCTAATGACTATAACTCCAATCTTCTATTTTCCTTTTGCTTGTCTGTTCTAACCTTTCTTGTTTTCCCTGTAATCATGGGTGGTAAAATACGTTAGCACAAAGATGGTGAATAACGCTGACTCTAAAATCTCTTTTCAATACCTTTGTGAAACCAACAATAATACCTTTATGACTACTCATTAGGCACCCAACTGAATTGGGATAAAATTACCCTAAGTACCATGTACAATTAATTATATACACAATATCATTCTCTGAACAGTCCCGTAGACCTTCAGAGGCATGTTTGATGATATGCATGGCCTCGGGGAAATGCCGAGTCACCATGTATGTTTGGATCCAGACACATGTATACTCTTAATCAGAGTGTCCGTTTCTTATTATTGTACACAAAGTTTTTAAGGATTCGTAAATCCTATGCAAACATTCAGACTCATTATAAAATGTTTGGGGCGTATTCACCTTGTCGTTTTGGGATCGGCTTCAACACCGTCCGAGGGTCTTTCCCTTGCTATCTCGCACCTATAGTACGAGTATAGCCTTCTCTTTTAGATCAGCTTCAATACACTGTCCGAGGGTCTTTCCCTCTTCTTTGTTATCTCGCACCTATAGTACGAGTATAACTTTTATATAAATAACTAGATCAACGATCTAGCTTCAGACCTTTAGTCCGTTTTGTATAGCTTTAACCTTGATAAAAGCATTTGTTTATTCAAAACATTTGGACCTTTAGTCCCTTTGTTTGTTTATCATTTACACACGATGTTTCTTCTTCAAGAGGAAACATTACTTTATAATATTATATTTCTTAACAATAAAGAAATACTATTTAATTATATCTCCTGAATAAACTTGCTTTACGTTTCTTAATCAAGAAGAAACTATATTTTAACTATAACATTTGCTTAAGGAAAGTTATTTTATTCTTAATCGTAATCAAGGTTTGGCTATAACCTCGACTTTGGTCTAAGCCATTTATAATATAATAATAACTTAGGCAGAACTCCTTACCTCGCACGGGTATTCGGAGTTAGATATTCCTAAGTTTATACGGGCAGCACTTATACTCTATGCACGTTTATCGAGACGTTCTTGATTAACTCTTCTTGGCACGCAAATCGAGGCAATGTTTGGTCACCGGGTTGTGCTCGTACTTCGAGACAGAATGTCGGGTTTCTTGAGTGGCACGTACTTCGAGGAAAAACACCGGGTATTTGATACGGATTACGAGGTTATGATTGTCGGGTCGGTGGCACGCAAAACGGTGTTTGGTACGCAAACCGAGGTAGAGAGAGAGTAACAATCTAGAGAGAGAGTGGTTGTGATGTGTGTGTATGAAGTGAGCCGGACCCCCTCCTATTTATAGCTGATTTTGGATCCCATCGTGTACCGCGATGGGTCCTCTCCCTGGCCTCGTCGCGTACCGCGACCGACACGTGTCGACACGTGGCCTGACACGTGTCACCAGAGTGTTGCCACGTGTCACCTGAGTGTGACACGTGTTCGTGAGTCATCACGGCCCATCGCGTACCGCGATGGCCGTCCTTTTGGACTCATCGCGTACCGTGATGGGTCCCTTAATATTATTTTTCACTTTTGGTCCTTTATCTTTTGTGGCTTGTCACTTATGGTCTAATTCTGGTCCATCAAGTGCAAATTGCGCCATTAAAGCGCCACATTGCGCCCAACGCCCTTTGCCTTTGCCTTCGCCTTCGTCTTCGCCATCGCCATCGTCCTCGTCCTCGCCCGAGCCCGAGCCCGAGCCCGAGCCCGAGCCCGAGCGCGTGCGCGTCAGGTGCTACGCACCCTCCGCTAGGACCACTTGGTGCATGATATTCATAAAAGAATATAACTATGGAAATTCTATCTCTTATAAAGAGCTTCCATTTCTTTACCACTTTCCATGTGGGATGGGATTTACATTCCTTATTTATACCCAAGTAAAGTGCTTCCTTTTTCTTACATCCTTCCATGTGGGATGGAGTTTCCTTCATGTAAGAAGACTTAACTTAGGAAATATTTTTATTTCCTTATTTTCTTATAATTCCTTATTTAATATTTTCCCATGACTTGTCTTTATATCATTTTTGATCCCTCAACTTTCCTAAGTTGTTAAATTTAGATCGAAATTTTGGGGATGTTACATAGGTGACAAGAAGAGAAATTCTAAGTGAGTAATTCAACTATATGAAGGTTACCATCTAAGATCAAGAATGCACTCCATTATTCCTTGATGATTATTAAATAAACATGTGATAAACTTGTTCTAATAATATATGATAGAATAGTCTCTCATTTCTAAGTGAACATATTCTATGACATAAAAGAAAGTAGCATGCGCATTTTAAAGTCCATCCTTTCCTAATGTCATGCTACCACGAGAATGTCAATTTAAGTAGACAAGAAATTTGGTATAGTAGAAAGATTAGGATTGACTTCTATTTCTCAAATACCAATCCTAACAACTTCAAGTGGTTGTAGTTAACTCACACAACCTCCCCTTGGTTGATTTAATTAGGTTATAAGTACGCATTCTAGTAACATATGATTTCTTTAACTAGTATGATAACCTAATCAATCGTGTTAACAATGTTATTTTAGAGTTATCAAAACTAGATAAATAGATCATAACTTATATCTCATCATTTCTAAGTACAACATAAGGATCCATGTTTTATCTTGAATAAGTTATCAAAGTATTCTTTTTACCATTTCTAGTTTCCAAGAACATGAGTTAACATGAATGATTATTAATCATCAACCTTGATGTATTGAGTTAAAGTGATAAAACATTTCTTCATCAAAGGAAATTTGCAAAATAACCATGTACTATACCAAACTAAACCACATGTTTCACATAATCATCAAGTAAAACAAAGCTTCTTCGTAGATTAGATGGTGAATTGAGTTTAGCTCACAATAAGCATTGTTATGAACATTAAAGAGATGATGATAACAAACACATGATTAAACTAGAACAATCTAACAAAATGTGGATGAATCTTCCTTCTTAATGATGATGATGGATGATAATGATGATGGTAATGATGGATGACAATGGTAACCTCCAAGCCTTTAAACTCTCCACAATATCTTCAATATGAGTGTAATGTGGGTGTTTTTATGAGAGAAACCCGTTTAGAGATTTTCTTCAAACACACTTCATCAATGCAATAAGAGCCTCTATTTATAGGCAGTCTGGAGTGAGAGGCACGGCCCCGTGCTTCTAGAGGCACGCCCCCGTGTCCAGGTGTCCAGTTGCATTAAATGTTGTCAGATCGTACATGATGACTCACCACAGGGGCGTGCTTCCTGAGGCATGGCCTTGTGTTTTTTTATGACACGTGGTAATTCTTTTTGTCTTATCTGAAGGTGACCACGGCCCCGTGGTTGATTAAGCACGGCCCCGTGCTTCTGTGTCAAATATTTGTCTTTTCTTGTATATTTTTGTCTTTTCTTGTTTTAGAAGCATGGGGGCATGGTCAGGGAAGCACGAGGACATGGTTGGGGTTTTTTCTTGGATTTTCTTTCGTTTTTCTTCGTCTTTTTGCTTGTTTTTTCGTTTAAGGATTGGGTTTACCTGAAATTGCATTTTAATGTGATAAGTAGCCTTCTGAGCTATGTTATTTGATAGAAATTGCAGTTTTTAGAGATTATTTGATGCTAAAAAATGTATAATTTTATGTACATCAGCATACTTATATCATCATGTTTTTTCAAACCAGGCTTTGTTACTTTTACATGTCCAACACACTCAAAATCTCTTAGATGTTTCAAATCAGGTCGCTTACCTTTAATAACTTCATATGGAGTTAATTCTTTTAAGGCCTTATTTTGGACTATATTAAGAAGATAGACAGAATGTCTTACCCTTTTTGCCCAAAAGTCTTGAGGCATTAACATTGCCTTCAATATACTTATGGTCATGCTCAAGATAGACCTATTCCTTCTTTCAATAGTGCCATTTTGCTGGGGAGAATAGGGTGCAGTCAACAATCTTGTGATACCTTCCTTTTTGAAAAAAATGTTAAACTCATAAGAAGTAAACTCCCCTCCTCTATCAGACCTTAGAGTTCATAACTTCTCTCCATACACATTTTCAACCTTACATTTGAACCTTTTAAAACATTCAAATGCTTGACTTTTTCTCTTAAGCATATAACACCACATGTATCTCGTACAATCATCAACCAAAAGCATGAAATACCTATTACCAGCCTGAGTTGTGGGAAGTATGGGTCCACATAAATCAACAGATACAAGTTTCAAAGGTACCTCAACCCTATAGAATGAATGTGCTGGAAAAGAATTTCTTGAATGCTTACCAGCTAAACAAGCTTCACAAACTTGTGCTAGATGACTGATCAATGGTACTCCATTTGTCATTCCTTTACTTATCATCTCTCTAAGTGACTCAAAGTTCACATGACCAAGCCTTCCTTGCCATAGCCATGGTTCACTATAAATCTTAGCCAAAATACACATTCGTGAACTAATTCTTAAAGTTGTTTTATACAACCTATTTGGTGTTTTGTGCACTTTCAACAAAAGTTTAGTAGTCCTATCATACAACCAAAGAAACTCATTTCTCATTACTACTTCACAACCACCTTTAGTAGCTTGCCCACGACTCAAAATATTACTTTTCAAATGTGGTATATAATACACATCTGAAAGTAATTTGTGATATTTACTCTTACTTTCTAAGACTATAGACCTTCTTCCTTCAATTGCGACACAAGAACCATCTATAAACCTAACTATGCCAGTTACATTTTATCTAACTTTGATAATCATGCACATGGTATTAAATGTAAAAACTTTTAAAGAAAAATTCCCAATATGGACCATTTGAAGAAGGAGAAAATGGAATTTGGCTAACAAATCTTCAAGATTCCCAAAACGGACCAAAAAATATGGACTGGGCGACACTTTGGGATAAGTTCCAACAAGATTTCTACACCACTTATAATCTAACACATATAAACAAATCTGACAAGTCGGCCAAAAATTTGAAAATGTTGAGGGAGTCATCAATATTATCTCACTAATTCTTCTTCTCAAAGCAGTCTTTCCAGAAGGTTTTTTTATGTTTCCTACCTGATCCGTACAAATTCAAAATTTTGAAAATTGTTCCTTTTAAATTTCATCTTGGCATACGCATTTGAGAGAAATTGGTTCCAAGGAGACGAGATTGATATTTTAGTTCTTATAAGTTGGAATCTCGTCCTCACCGGCATGATTTGTTTTTAATCTGTCCACACTACAAAAATTAAGCTACATCTGTCCACACTGACACTTAAATCTTAAATTCGTCGAATTCGACCGGTTTATATAAATATTTTTTATTAACTAGTTTTCCTTATTTTTCATGCTCACCTCAACATATGCAGGTTTTGGTCATATTTTTTCGGCCTTCACAAACTCTCGAAGAGGCCCAGACTCATCACTTTCGAGCAGGGTACGAAATTGAACAATGTACTCGACATTGAAATTATGTTGTCGTCGTAATACAAACCAATGAACCCGCGACTTATATCAATAACCTCTACGTGATCTTCCCTTTTAAACTTTATGATTTTGGATGAAGAACAAAGGGTTATGAAGAGATGAAAGATCAAAGTGTTAGAGAGATGAAGGATTCAACATATATCTTATAAGAACATAGGATTTGGACGGTCCAGAAAGGAAAAATATCAATCTCGTCTCATTGAAACAAATTTCTCTCAAATGCGTCTGCTCAGACGGAATTCAAAAGTAACAATTTTCAAGATTTTGATAATTTGTATGGATCAGATAGGAAACATAAAAACCGTTTGAGAAGACTGCTTTAGAGAAAAAAACATTTAGTGAGAAAATATGGACGACACCCTCAACATTTTCAAATTTTTGGCCGACTTGTTAGATTTTTTTACACATGTTAGATTATAATTAGTGTAGATATCTCGTCGGAACTTATCCCAAAGTGTCGCCTCAGTCCATATTTTTTGTCCATTTTATAAAGATTGTCGGCCAAATTGCATTTTCTCTCTCTCTCTCTCTCTCTCTTCAAATGTTCCATATTGGAAAATTAACAACATATTTTGTTACATGTTATAAAATATTAATCTAGGAATTCCAGTTCAACATGTCATATTAACGATTGAACATGTTTATGATGAAACGAGCATAGGATCATATAATTACGCATACAAAGATAACGTTATTCAATAAATAACATATAATTCAACGCTAGTAAGCTCAGACGATGAAATAAATACGAGAACTTCATTAAGTACGAGTAAAAAAGACTAGCATTTTTGCAAGAAAAATCCATGATGTTACACTTGGCTTATTATCAAAATCTATATTTAACTTTTATTTTGATCAAGGTATGAGTTATACCCCTGACCAGGATCTAAGCTAATATAATAAAATACTTTGACAAAACCCTTACCTTATGCGGGTACTTTGTATGAAATGCCTAAGTTTAGAGCGGGAAGCACTCCTATTAATTGTTGAGTATCTTGAAAGAACAACGTCAGATTTTGCACTTACTTCGAGAAACGAACAGGTCGGATTATCATATTGTTGAAATCATAACACGAACACCGAGACTAACTATTTGATTAGTGAGGTGTGTTTGGGATGATAAGATGCACAACTTGGTCACCTTATTTATAGTGAAACTTTTGGATTTGGTCACGTATCGTGATGGGGCACAAAACACTCCATCGCGTAGGAGCGATAGGTGTCTTAGCCAGCTCTAAATATAATAATCTGTCGGGTATCACAACGAATGAGATGGTGGGCCATCGTGTAGTGCGGCGTCGCCCACAAGGGTTGCAACGTCCATACTAGATTTGCCATGTGTCGCTATGTGGCGTGGCGCATGGTGTCACATGTTAACACGTGGTTAGAAGCATGTCACACAGCTGTAGTGGCTACGTCGCATAGTGTGATGGAGAGATGGGTGGGTCCATCGCGTAGTGCGAAACCACCCATCCTCAGGTTTTCCCTAGTTCAATCACGTAACGCAATGGTTCTTGGGTTATGCATGTCGCGTTGCCTAATGGTACCAAAATTTGATTATTTTTGGTTTTTCATGCCAGTTTCGGGGCTTTAATTCTTATTTATTTTAAGAGTATTTTGGACCCGTTAACTTTTATAACTTGACACTTTTGGATGAAAAGTTTCGAGAGATAGACCTTTAGTTATAAAATCCTTAAGCATATCATGAATGTATTCGATAAGAAATTTTAGTTTCCTCAATTCGTTCATAAACGAATAATTAATATCATAATTTAATACAACACATCTCGAAGTATTACTGTTTAAGAAATCATAGTAGTTGACTTTATCATACGAAGTCTTCAACATATAATTTATATGGAGTTTAATAAACTTATGAGTCAACTCATAAATATTCTATAACATTTATTGACAATTGCATAATGATTAATCAACATACTATGTCATTATAACTTAGGTTGTTGTTATTAGTTCATTATGACTCCGCCCTGAGATAGATTTATCTTAAGACATAAGAATATATCCCGAAAATTACATTTTGTTATCTTTGAATATAACAAAGTTTAAAGTAATCAACCAGTTTGAGTTCTCAATTCTTCTTTAAAATTGGAATCTCTCATTTTGTTTAAATATATTTTAATACTTTATTAGATGATTCACATTAATCTAGGCATATCTAGTGTGTTGCAATATGAATAATTTCTAAACGAGTATATACTTGAACATACATAAGGCTTTTACTTGATGAAGCATAAGGAAATAATCTATGTGATTAAGTTATCCTCTAAAGTAGAGAGATATTCCTTGTTACATGTGTAAGGACGCACTTAAGGTAAGCTTATGGAATAAAACTAATTTCTCTTTGGGACTATCTCGGTATATTATGATATCTATCCCGTGAGATTTATCTTTGAGATCTATCGTATCAAAGTATGTGTGAACAATGATTTGACTTATGAAACATATACTTGTCAAAAGAATGGCATCTATATAAGGATAAGTTTGGTTTTTAGTTGTCACACCCCGACTTAGGGCCTAGGCGTATGACCAATAGTTGGTACCTGCTTTGTAAATACATCAGAGTTGCGGTTTATTTTAGCAGAAGACTTTGGTTATAATAAAATATTAATTTATTTGAAAATTTCTCGGATAATAAATATCCAAGTATTTGATTTAAAAATCCTGTTCAAATCTTGTTTACGATATCTTAATAATTTAAAACTGAGTCATCTCTACCTTGCGAGCGTCTATCTTCATGAATGACTATATTCCTTGTACCTGTGCTAATCTGTTTCCCTGAAATGTGGGGAAAAATACGTCAGCGATATGCTGGTGAACACGTATGACTTAATAAAACATTTGAATGACATTATAATACAAACATAGTTTTCTTGACAAGCTCAGCGGAAGCATTTCTACTTCCGGTATATGTACCACTGCCCTACACACATAACGGTATTTCCCGAGCCAAATGGCCCTGAACTGAGAACTGGTCATGACCGTTTAAGCTCGCGGCTTCGTTGCCTTTGATTGATTGATTGAGCTTTAACTGTTATGTTTGGATCCATACACATGCGTATTCGGTCTGACTTGATTTTATTCTCTACTTTGTATTATAACGTTTTAGGGATTACACGATCTCATGTAGAAATTGATTGACTCGTTAAGACAAACAACCGTTCGTCTCATTGAGTGTAAATTAATTTTGACTGATTGAAAAGGTTAACATATTCACGTTATAAAAGGTTTGAACGCATTCAC